>NC_059096.1:4935494-5101861 GCF_020497125.1 Mauremys mutica
TTCAGTTCAACATGCTTGGGCCTGACCCAGCGGCCGGCACTATGCGAGCCGATGACGGACACAGCTGGGCTTCTGCTAAGGAGGCTCTCTAGGGAACAGTTCGCACATTCCCACCTAAGCCGGTCCCCCCACACCAGGCCGTGGGTGGATGGTGCCAGTCCCAGTCCTCCTCCCCGTCAGCCTGACACCAGTGGGATTGAGCCGGTGCTGCTCAGTGGCTTGGGAATCACGCCCCGGCGAGCGCTCCAGAGCCCACTGGGCAAAAGCGTCGTCGTGATGGGCCCAGGGCCGAGCCTGCAGGCCCTCGCCACGGGGAAAGCCCTAGACACTCTCTCCAGCTTTGTCACTGCTGCCAATCCACCGCCTTGGCCCCGGTTTCGCTCCTTGCTCGTTGCGGGGATTCCACCAACAAGCCAAACGCCATTAGCTGCATGCAGGAGCCCCCCGGGTGAAGTCGATTGGCCGGACAAGTTCAAGCACAGGGGGCCATCGGGGTGTTAAAGCCGGGAGCGTCAGCGCTCGCGAGACTGCAGCAAAGGTCCTTTTCCACAGAGCCGAGGGCCTGGCTGATAAACGTGCCGGCCCGACTGAATGACTCAACGTGACATGACAGCGCCACCCTCGGTGTGCTGATGGGGAGTCAGCAACGGGAGCTGGACGCACGGGCTAGCCACTGCAGCACACGGCCACACTTCAGGGGATCTGGGTCCTCTTCCTGGCTCTGCCACTGACTCACTGTGGGACCTGCAGCAAGTCGCATTGTGCCTCAGTTTCCCTGCCTTCACAACGGGGAATGGGCTAGCTAGGCGGCAGATCAGGACGCAGGGTTAGATGGAGAGGAGGAAGCAGGAGCCACCAGCACTGTGGGCTGTCGCACTGGCCGAGCGGAACCATCCCCAGGCGAGAGAGATTCTGTTTAAGCCTAAATCAAAAGGCAGCAGCCTCTGCTTTCCCCCTGCTCGGGGGGTCCAGCACGTCATTCGCTCTGAGCCGTCGGCACAGCCACCCCGGCTGCCCAGTGCTTTGAGCTCAGCTCCAGCCCCACCGATGCCCTCCTCCTCCATTCACCCCATTGACTTGGATGGAGTCACTGCACCGGGCTGAGCGGGAGGAGAATCAGGCTTCCTGTCCACAAGGAGAGGTGCGGCCCCAACAGGGGTTTGCCACCTGCCTCTCACCTAAATCAAGTGGCTGCAGATTCATGGCCGGTCCCTTCACCCTGTAACTCTGATCCTGGGGCCCCGGGTGGGAGGGTTACACCATTCTGGGATCTCTGGCCCGGGTGGGAGGGTTACACCGTCCCGGGTCTCCTGCCCTGGGTGGGAGGGTTACACCGTTCTGGGATCTCTGGCCCGGGTGGGAGGGTTACACCGTCCCGGGTCTCCTGCCCTGGGTGGGAGGGTTACACCGTCCTGGGATCTCTGGCCCCGGGTGGGAGGGTTACACCGTCCCGGGTCTCCGGCCTTGGGTGGGAGGGTTACCTGCCTCCTCCTGGTTTATAAATAGCCACTGTCTGCAAGGGGCTCAGCCTATAGGGGCCTCCCAGCTCATCCCCCCACTCCCAGCAGCCATGCGTGCGCGTTAACAAGCAGTTGAGGCAGAAACTCTTGTCTGCAGGAGGGGAGGCCGCTCCCAGCCCCCGACCTCACCCTCTGGCCAGTGCCTTGGAGCATTGTGTATAGTGGGGGTGTTGAACCAAACCCTACACCCTGCCTCGGAGGGAACCCACTTCCAGCCAGGGCGGCGGCACCCCGAGTCCCAGCCCCCCCCGGATCGTCTCTCGCTCACTCTTTCTGTGTCTCACTCCCCCTTTTTGTCTGCTCCCCCCTGCCCCCGACACGCTGCCCGTCGCACACACGCCGCATGGGGACACTGGGTGCGTAGCAGGCGCGGCTTGTGAGTAGGGTGACCAGATGTCCCGATTTTATAGGGACAGTCCCGATTTTGGGGTCTTTTTCTTATATAGGCTCCTATTACCCCCCATCCCCTGTCCCGATTTTTTACATTTGCTGTCTGGCCCTACTCGTGAGCCGCGCAGACTGGCTGACACCCTCTCCCCCGCCCCCGCCCCCCGCCCGGCCCGGGAAGGCGGCGCCCGAAGGGTTACTGCCATGGAGCGGTGTGATGCGAACAGCAGTCGGTGACCTTATCAATGCCCAGCCTGGCCTTGGCGAAGCGGCTGAATGGGGAAGCGGGGTGGGGGCGAAACATTTTCAGGCTCCGTTGCCATGGAAGCCCATCGAGGATCTGCTTGCATCACAGCCAGCCCCAGATCTCCCTAATGGCACTAGAGCAGGAGGGAGAGTCGCTTTCAATCATTCCCTGCCGCCGGCCCAGGGTGGATTTCTCCATTGGGAGCATTAGTGGGCAGCGAGCCGCTCTGGGCGTGTGCGGGGGGGCGGGGGGAGCGGGGGGAGGATCTGCAGCGGTTTAAAAGCCTTCGCATTAGGTCCAGGCGTGGATGAGCGACCGGGGAGGGGTGGCGGAGAGGGCAGCGCCGACAGAGGTACATATTTTGGAGCCGGTGACGTCCGTTCCGTCGCCAGCAAAGGGGAGGGAAAAAAGGAGCAATTGAGAGAGTCCTGCATATTTCAGGCGATGCGGAGGACACTTGGGCCGGCATAAATGCACCCCGGCGCCGCTTCTCTGAGCAATGAGCCTGTCACCGCTTTGTTCCGCCTCCTCCACCGCCTAACAGTCCCACTTGTCCACGGGCTGGGGGGAGGCGTCTTCCCCCTGCCGACTTCTGCTGCCACCGCTGCTGAGATGAGCCCTGCCGGCTGCGGGGCGGCAGGGTCTCGGCTCTTTTGATCGTTCACCCAGCCATGGGGGTCTGGCTGTGGCCTCTGCTCTGGGGCTTCCAGATGGAGCTTGTGTGGGGCGTGGGGATCTTCCAGCCCCAGAGGTCGCCTCCCCCCAAGGCCAGGACGCCCAAGGCGAAGGAATGGACCCCGTCGTCGTCCTCTTCCTCAGCTTCCACTTGGGTGCCCACCCCCGACCTGGAGAAGGTGGACCTGGAGGGTTCTGAGGCCGCCTTGACTTTCCTGTACTCGGGGGACGCGGTGAGGCTCTCCCAAGCCAACTGCAGCCACCGCTTTGAGGTGCGGGACGGGGGCAGGGCCTCCAGTCCCCCGCCGGGCCTGCGCTCTGCCCTGCGGGGGGCCACCGAGACCCTGACCCACGCCACCAACTTCCTCAACATGATCTTCCAGACCAATGACATCAGGGAGTCGAGCGTCAAGGAGGACGTGGAGTGGTACCATGCCCTGGTCCGGAGCGTCGTCGAAGGGGATCCCCAGGTCTACCGGGCCGTGCTGACCTTTGACGCCCACCCGGCGTCTTCCAAACCCCAGCTGATGCTCCAGGCCACCAAGGAGAACAACGAGATCCTGCTGCAGGACCTGTCGGCCTCTTCCGAGAGCCTGCGGAACCTGAGCTGGGAAAACCAGTGGTTCAACGGCCTGCAGGCCCAGCGCGGCCTCTTCCTGCACAAGCGGGTCCTCAGCAACGACCTCAAGAGCCTGGACACCCCCAAGTGGAACCGGGGCGATAGCTACGTGATGGACGCCAGCCACGTCAAGTGGTCGCCGCCCTTCCTGGAGTGCCAGGAGAGCAAGTTCCTGGCCAGCTGGATGGTGACCCTGTCCTCCTCCTTCTATGGGCTGAAGCCGGACCTGACCCCCGAGTTCAAGTGAGTGGGGGCGATGCCTGTGGGGGGGGGTGCATGAGGATGAGGGTGGGGGGTGCTTGGGAAGGAGAGTTCAGAGCACTGCATTCCCCCTCCCCTCCAGCCCGCCGCCGGGGTTGGCAGATTCTCTTCTCGTCTCACTTCCCTGGGCTGCAGACTTGGAGGGATTCCCCCCATCCCCGCACTAAAGAGTGCAGAGCTGGGGAACCCCTCCCACCTAACGTACCTCCTGGGGTGCCGAACTGGGAGATTCCCCCCCCTCACCTAACATACCCCAACTGGGGGTACCAAGCTGGGGATACCTCACCTAATATTCCCCACCCCAGGGTACTGAGCTAGGGATCCCCTGACCTAAAATACCCCACCCCAGGGTGCCAGACAGGGATTCCCCACCTAACACACCCGCGGGGTGCAGAGCTGGGGGATCCCCCACCTAACATACCCCACCCCGGGGTGCAAAACAGGGGGGTCCCCCACCTGACACCCCTGGGATGCAGCGCTGCACAGTTCCCCCGTCCCTCACGCTCGGGATCCCTGCCACTGACACGCTCAGAGCTGCGGGAAATTCTCCACCCCACCTACACTTTGGCACAGAGCTGCAGAGGTGCCCGTCAGCCCAGCTAGCCTGGGACAGAGCTCTGGGCCCCCCCTCTCGTCCATCGCCCTGGGTGCGGATATGCAGGGCCCCCATGTACAAACCTCTGGGTCTCCACCACATCTTTCCTCCCCGCCCTTCCCCAGGGTTTCCAGTGCCCTGGACTCTGCTGGAAGACAGGCTGGACACCAGCTGACATTGTCACTGTGTATTCAGGTGGGGTGACCCCAGCAGACCCCCCAAGCCACAGCCCTGGCCAGCCAATCCATGGCTGGCCCCTGAACGAACCTGGCTCCAGGTGGTTATTGCAAGACGGGGGTTGAGGTACACCATGATGGATGGGTCGCTGATGGATTGGGAGCGGGGGGAGCCCTTTCACCCCCTGGCCTCAGCCTTCCTTTCTGCCATGGCTCTGTCTGATCACAGGCAACCCCAACACTCCTGCCAGACTCCAGGCATCCAACGTGTTCGGTTCTGCTCCACGTCTGGGGGTTACAAGCTTCCAGCGAGCAGCTCCGGCGCTCGGTGCCAAGCCCTCGTGCGACCCTTGGCATCCCCGTCCTTCCTCCCAGGCTCCCCACAGGCGTCCTTTGCAGGGAATCACGTAGGGGGAGGGGAGAAGCTATTTTCAGCCCCCAAGAGTGGCCAGGGACCAACTGAAATGGGAGGGGGCCTCCGACCTCCCTGTTTGCATCCCAGCATTTCAGATCCATCGGGGACTGTGTCAGAGCAGGGCGAGGGGGCCAGGCCAGGCCACCTGCTGAGCAGCACAGGGGCAGCAAAGGGTGAACGCAGCCTCGCTGGCGTGGGCTGGGCGATGGGCCCTATTGCTGAAATGGATTCCCCCCAGCAAGCCCCTGTCTTTCCATGCCATGAGCCGGACCAAGGAGCCAAGCAGTGGCTCGGCCAACGGGAGGGAGGGAGGGCAGGCGAGACAAGCCAGAGCGGGGCCTACAGAAGTGCAAAGACAAGCAGCAGGTCAGAGGCAGCACTGGGATTTACCTGGATCCCAGCCTAGCGTTTCCCGCACTGGACCATAGTGGCTCTCCTCCTACCCAGCTGTGGGCTATAGGGCCAGCTCTGGACTCAGAGCTTTTGGCGTTTGATGCCGAGGTGTTTCTGGAACGATGATGCTAAAGGGGGTTGATCTATGCCGGTGCGAAGAGACGGTAAACCTAGGATCACAAGAGGAGGAGCAGGACCAGAATGCTGGGTGATAAGACCAGAACATTGCCAATGCTTTATCAGGGCTTGGAGGTTAACGTTCTACAGGTCCCAGTCAGAGCCTGTTCTCTAGGATTTCCAGCCAGATGTAGGATTTATGCATTTCCGTCTAGTGTGTCACAACCCGGAGCCCAAACCAGAAGTTCCAATCCAGAGTTATGTCCAAATTCTCGTCTCCGGTGGGCCAAATCTGAGGACCTTCCCAAACTCCGGCTCACTGTGGATTTGGAGCCGGAATCCCCCCCCCCCTCCATTTGGGGAGCTGGAATCTAGTTCAGCCCATTATAGAGAGAAGAAGATTGGAGCTACATCCAGAGCTTGGAACTGGAGTCAGACGTCCTCAGGCCAGAAGGGCCCATTGTGATCATCCAGTCTGATCTCCTGCATAACACAGACCAGAGAACTTCTCCCAAATAATTCCTAGAGGGGATCTTTTAGAAAAACATCGTCTTGATTTTAAAATGGTCATGGATGGCGAATCCACCACGACCCTTGGTAAATTGTTCTGATGGTTAATGTCTCTTACCATTACATTTCCAGGCTGAATTTGTCTAGCTTCAATGTCCAGCCATTGGATTCCATTAGTCCTTCCTCTGCTAGGCTGAAGACCCCATTATGAAATGTTTGTTTCCCCCCGTAGGTACTTATAGACTGTGACCAAGTCAATCAAAAGATTGGTTTCATCTTTTCTTGGGGCGTGTCCTCTACAGGTGATTCTGCTCTCAGGTCCTGCCTTATTGGCTCGGAAGTGAGAAGCAATATTACCCTCTAGCCTTAGGATGGGGAAGGAGTGGGTGCTGATGGAGGCATGTATCTCCTTCTATTTGTTTTCTGAGGCTGGTTCCGTCTGGAGCCACCCAGAGTCTCAGCATTCTGCTTTTGCATGTAGCAAGGCATCAATATGTCCCCCTAGTCCTCCCTTCTATTGACACCTGTTTTCCTGCTTACAGAAAACAGAAACAACAGGTGGTCATTTACACTTGTCTTGGCACCCCCTGGCCATGAGTTTATGCAGGCGAATAAGTCTGATCTGAGCATACATCATGCCCTCCTGCTTGTTTCTGGTCACCTAGGGCCGTATGTGTCAGTTTCAGCTCCTATAAAGTCATGCCCTGCTACAGAGGTACCACTATGTTGTGTAACTGGCAGTGCCTTTTGTATAAATCACAGGGTACACGCACACGCACTCGTATACATACACAGTCACATGCACACAATCCCACACAGTCACACCCCCAGGGACTCAGAGTCACACCCAATCCCACACACGCAGAGTCACCTACATACTCAGGACCACACACACTCAGATACACACCCACCGATACACACACAGTCTCACAAACACACACGCAACCACCAGACAAGTATTCTTAGCACCGTTAAAAAAAACCAAACAAACCCACCTCTCCCCAGGGCTGGAAATGCACAGCCAATGGTTCTACCAGCAGACATCTCTCACTAGGGAAACGTGAATTGTTGAAGTTAGCCCTGTTGAAAAAAATAAATAAAAGGAAAATGGCTTCCCTGGTGGAGCTTAATACTTCTCAGAACCTGGACAACAGCTGAATAAATATACAGCCAGCCCCTTTCCAGCATCATCTAGCTAATCCGTCCGTCTAGAGCTCATACACAGCACGTTCATGTTGCTCTCTGGACGGCGATCAGGCCCCTTCGAGCTTCGGGTTTATTCCAGCTGCTGGGTCAGTCGGACACAACCAGCAGCAGCGACACTGCAGTTGTTTCAGTTTTACGGTGAATGAGGTTCCCCCTAGAGGATTTCAGACACTGCCTTGGCTGCCTGGGCAGCTCTCTGCACAAACCAGACTCAATTCAACGCCTCCTCCTGCCCAGCCCACCCCTTGGTTTATTTCCCCACCTTCCCTGTATTTCATGACATGTCCCACGTGTCCTTCCTGCGTTGCCAAATCCCTAGTCGCTGCTCGGTGTGGCCTGTGCCGCTGACACACTCCCTTAATAACTCCCTGACTCGTCCCTCCCCCCAACCCACTCTCTTTCTCCCTGATTTCCCCAAACTCTCCGTTGGACTGACTTTCCTCCTTGATTCAAGGGGCAGAGTCCCTGTTGGGAACAGGCAGCATGGTCTAATGGGTGGAGCAGCAGACTAGGCAACCAGGAGACCTTCATTCTGTGCCACTGACCTGCTGGGTGACCTGGAGCAAGTCACGTCCCTGCTCTGTGCCTCAGTTTCCGCTCCTACCTTGTCTACTTAGTTTGTACGTTCTTCAGGGCAGGGTCTGTCTCTTGCGGCGTGTCCGTACAGCATCTAGCCCAATGGGGCCCTGATCTCGCTTGTTGTAGTATAAATAATAATTTGGTGGGCGCTGCTGGTCCTCATTTGCATGCTCATGGCTGGTCTATTGGGCACTTCAATGGCCCGAATTAGTTCTCCTAATTGTGTTAGCGAAATGGGCGTTTCCTCTCACATATATCTACAAACCCCTCCTGAATTGTGATCACTTCCAGGTCTATTGAAGATCTGTCACTGTTTGAGAGCCCTGTAACGGGGAACCCTGCTGGGGCCCCGTGGCGGAAACGGCCATACGGGAAGCCCTTTGTGCTGGGATAAGGCCCTACCGTCCCCTCCTGCAGAACCACCTCCCTTCGGGTCAGTTCTCTGGAGAGAGGTTCCCATGGGCCTCGTTCTCAGAGGGCCGGGGGGGCAAGGAAGCCCTCCCAGCCAGCCGCTTAGTTCTGCTTCTCAGCCTGCAGCTCTTCCTAGGTGCTTATCTGCCCTCACCTTAGCCCCTCCCGGGAACCGACTGATTTTAGCCTCGCAGCATCCCGGGGAGGTGGGGACGTCTCCTTGCCACTTTGCAGGTGGGGGGATTGAGGCACAGAGAGATTAAGTCCCAGACCCTCAAAGGTACCTAGGCGCCCAACTCCCATTGAACCCCTAACCCTGCCCTACTTTCAGTGGGATTTAGGCACCTTTGAAGACCTAGGCCAAAGTGACTCGAGTGAGGTCACACAGGACATCTGTGTCTGAACCGGGACTCGCACCTAGTCTCGGTCCAGTGCCCGATCCATTAAACCACCCTTCCTACACAGCTGCACAGCACCCTCCCTCTCTCTCTCTCTCTCCCGCTTTCTGGGCAAAATTCATCTCTATGCCAAGGGCCCCAGGGCTTATGCCCCACTTAATAATCCCACCTAACCTCTCTTTGTTTGTTTACTACGATTACTATTGTGCCGAGCAGCCCTGGACCAGCACTGCATTGTGCTCGGCCCTGTACAAACCCAGAACAAAAAGACAGGCCCAGTCCCACACAGCTTGCAATCCAAGCTGCTCTTAAATCCTAGCCTGACTTAAATAGGGTATAAGCCTCGTGCTGACACCCAGAGAGAAGGCTGGGAGTCCCCGAGTGGCTCTAACAGACAACGCCACCTCCTGCAAACGATCAGGTCCAGCCCGCCACTGCATCTGGAATCACGCAGAGGGTCTGTCTTCACTGCAGTCCGAGGTGTGGCTGGCTGCGCATCTAGCCAGCTCCAGTAACAACAGCAGTGAAGCTGCAGCAACACGGGCTCGCCACTGGAGTACATACCCAGTGGTCCCGTGTGGGCTTGTACGGCCCGTGCTACCACTGCTTTGCTGCTACTTACCGGAGCTCAGCTAGAGCAGAGCTAGCTGGGCTATGGCGACGCGTGCTGCAGTCGCTTCTCTGACTGTAGTGTAGACAGACCCAGAGCCTTAACCATGTGGGATTTACATGGAGCTGCCTTTGCTGTCCCTCCCCGTTGCTTCTGCATTAGAGATCAATCCTGCAAGGTGCTGAGCACTCTGCGTCCAGCAAAAGCACATAGGCACATGCTTAGTTTTATGTACGTGAGCAGCCCCATTGACTTGGGTGGGAGAAAAGTATCCATTTGTCGCCTTTCATTTCATACTTCGCTTATAAACCTTTTGGGGCGAGGACCATTTTTGGGTTATAGCTGTGTACAGCTCCAGGCACACTGGGGCCCTGATCCCTGATGGGGACAGGTAGGCCCTACTCCGATACAAACAACCAATAGCAATTCAAAGACATTAAATCCCGAATTCTTTACTCAATTATTCGACAGTTTTTCCACAGTAACCAGTCACAGCGGCAACTTTGCACTCATTAAAGACCAAATAACTCATATATAGGTGCTGGAACTAGGGGTGCTGCTGCACGTGCTGTCTTGAAGTGGTTTCCATCATATTCAGGGTTTGCAGTTTGGCTCTCCGCCCCCCCCCCCCCCGTAAATATTGTTCCAACCCCCCTGCTCTTATGTCAAGTAGGTCTTTATACCCCCAGAAGGGAAAAGAGCCAGAGACTTCACTAAGTGCACTATGGATTTTGCTATTGCCGACGTATTGTACGTAGGGGCTCAGATACCATGGTGATGGGCAATGACACAAAACCCTAAGGTAGATAGGCAGATTTTACTCAATACTTTAAAAAAGCTCCTGCTGAATTCCCACAGGTGAATTTCACCTGAGCAAATATTTCAGGATTTCCCCCCAAGATTTAAAAAAAAAACAACAAACCCAAAGTCCTTAGTCTTGAGAAAAGAAGACTGAGGTGGGGGGACCAGGTAACAGTCTTCAAATATGTTAAGGGCTGCTGCAAAGAGGACAGTGATCAATTGTTCTCCATGGGACAAAATACAACAAGGTTTTACAAAAGGTAGATTGTGCCAAACCAACCTGATCTCCTTTGAGAAGGTAACAGATTTTTTAGACAAAGGAAACGCAGTGGATCTAATTTACGTCCATTTCAGTAAGGCATTTGACACGGTTCCACATGAGGAATTATTAGCTAAATTGGAAAAGATGGGAATCAATATGAAAATCGAAAGGTAGATAAGGAACTGGTTAAAGGGGAGACTACAAAGGGTCGTACTGAAAGGTGAACTGTCAGGCTGGAGGGAGGTTACTAGTGGAGTTCCTCAGGGATCGGTTTTGGGACCAATCTTATTTAATCTTTTTATTGCTGACCTTGGCACAAAAAGTGGGAATGTGCTAATAAAGTTTGTGGATGACACAAAGCTGGGAGGTATTGCTAACACAGAGAAGGACCGGGATATCATACAGGAAGATCTGGATGACCTTGTAAACTGGAGTAATAGTAATAGGATGAAATTTAATAGTGAAAAGTGCAAGGTCATGCATTTAGGGATTAATAACAAGAATTTTGGTTATAAACTGGGGACACATCAGTTGGAAGTAACAGGAGGAGGAGAAGGACCTCGGAGTATTGGTTGATCACAGGATGACTATGAGCCGCCAATGTGATATGGCTGTGAAAAAAGCTAATGCAGTCTTGGGATGCATTGGGTGAGGTATTTCCAGTAGGGATAAGGAGGTGTTAGTACCATTATACAAGGCACTGGTGAGATCTCATCTGGAATACTGTGTGCAGTTCTGGTCTCCCGTGTTTAAGAAGGATGAATTCAAACTGGAACAGGTACAGAGAAGGGCTACTAGGATGATCCGAGGAATGGAAAACCTGTCTTGTGAAAGGAGACTCAAAGAGCTTGGCTTGTTTAGCCTAACCAAAAGAAGGCTGAGGGGGGATATGATTGCTCTCTACAAATATATCAGAGGAATAAATACCAGGGAGGGAGAGGAATTATTTAAGCTCAGTACCAATGTGGACACAAGAACAAATGGATATAAACTGGCCATCAGGAAATTTAGACTTGAAATTAGACGAAGGTTTCTAACCATCAGAGGAGTGAAGTTCTGGAACAGCCTTCCAAGGGGAGTAGTGGGGACAAAAGACACATCTGGCTTCAAGACTAAGCTTGATAAGTTTATGGAGGGGATGGTATGATGGAATAGCCTAATTTTGGCAATTAATTGATCTTTGACTATTAGAGGTAAATATGCCCAATGGCCTGTGATGGGATGTTAGATGGGTGGGATCTGAGTTACTACAGAGAATTATTTCCTGGGTGCTGGCTGGTGAATCTTGCCCACATGCTCAGGGTTTAACTGATCGCCATATTTGGGGTCGGGAAGGAATTTTCCTCCAGAGCAGATTGGCAGAGGCCCTGGGGGTTTTTCACCTTCCTCTGCAGCATGGGGCATGGGTCACTTGCTGGTGGATTCTCTGCACCTTGAAGTATTTAAACCACAATTTGAGGACTTCAATAGCTCAGACATAGGTTAGGGGTTTGATACAGGAGTGGGTGGGTGAGATTCTGTGGCCTGCACTGTGCAGGAGGTCAGACTAGACGATCATAATGGTCCCTTCTGACCTTAGAGTCTAACTATACGGGTAGTTGAGCTCTGGAACAGGCTTCCAAGGGAGGTTGTGGAATTCACTGGAGGTTTTTAAGAACTAGCTGGACAAACCCGTCAGGGATGGTCTAGTCCCCGCTTCAGCGCAGGGGGCTGGACTGGATGACTTCTTGAGGTCCCTTCCAGCCCTACATTTCTCTGCTTCTCTGAAATGTCCTTCCCTGAGTTACTGCGAATACCTCAGATGATTAAACCTTTTACAAATCTCACTTTCCACCACTGCTGCTTCGTGTTCACCTTTTAGAGCCCATCACGCAAGTGCTGAAAACACGTCCATTTCACTTATGGTTTATAGTCCATTTCTATCGAATCTAATCTAGCTAGCTAGCTACATCATCCTAACCTGGCCATCTCCTAAGGCTATGGGTCATTTCTATGGATTTTAGGTTTCTTAAAAAGCCTGTGGTTTTTGTTGAGGGGAGGACTGGGGTGCTTTTTATTTTATTTTGTTTTTGTTTCATTGATTTATTTTATGGAACGTAAATCTAGGCGTTTAGGCCCTGATACTCCAGTGGACATCAGCACCCACCTCACTGCAGGATCAGGGGCTAAACCTGGCAGTGTTCCTTTAAGAAACCCTACTCTTCTCTAAATGGGGTTTATAATTAAAAGGGTGATCAATCTTAGTGCAGCACTAGTGGGAGATGCTGTAATATGTCCAGCCAAACAGATTAGGGATCTGATGGGGGATTCACCCGCACGTTGCCCTAATTCAGGCTGTATTCCTACCTCCCTTCCCTTGTCCCCCCCAGACCGCACCCCCACTCTGGCTGCCACCCAAGGCAGGTGATATAAATAGAAAGGTGGTTGTGACTGCCTGGATCGCTCAGCGTCAGGCAGTGCGGCCTCGGGAACAGCTGTGCCGAAGACACACCCACAGGCTGAGCAGTCGGTAAGCCCTAAATCTCATCTCCCTGCATCCAGGGCAGAAGCGCGCCGGGGGGAGCCCAGGAAGCCAGCTGGCCCACCGCCCGTAGAGGCAGGCCTGCTGCAGCCCATGCTGCTTGTCCTGCCTGTCAGGGTTTGTTTACAAAACAAACAACCCCTCGGGCGCAGGCAATTGCCCCTTCCCTGCCAGCTTCTGGATCCATGCTGGTTAAAAGACTCTCCTTGTCTCTGGATGGAGAATGACAAGGGAGAGAGACATGCAACAGGGAAGGGAGGTGGTTGTCATCCTGTGCATGGAAAATGGGTCAAAAACTGACTCTGAATAATGAATGGTTCCTGAGTAGAGCTGCAGAGGCAGATCTAAACTATCTATCAACGTATGCAAGACAAGAGCCGTCTGTCTATCTCCCCAGCCCATGCATCCAGCCACACTCTCTTTCTCCCCATAATTTGTCTGTTTCCTTTTCCTTGCTCTCTGCCGTCTCCTTCGTTGGATGGATCCTGGCCCTAGGATCCTTACCTCCATAGCTCCCAGGCCCAATTATCTTCTTCATCATACCAGTGCCACTGCAGGGAAGTCAGGGGACGAGAGTGATGAGCTTAACTGAGGGGAGGAATAGCTCAGTGGTTTGAGCATTGGCCTGTTAAACCCAGGCTTGTGAGTTCAATCCTTGAGGGGGCCATTTAGGGAGCTGGGGTAAAAGTCTGTCTGGGGATTAGGTCCTGCTTTGAGCAGGGGGTTGGACTAGATGACTCCTGAGGTCCCTTCCAACCCTGAGAGTCTATGAATTTGCCCCAATGGGGCCTATTTCTCCCATTTGATGTGTAACCCCCATAACCTTCCCCATCCTGTAACTACACACAGATTAAATCCATGCACACACTATGCATGGTGATGACAAGAACAATATTTTGCACATCGCTAGACCCTTTCATCTGAGCACCGTACAAACAGCGTGAAATCCCGCTCTGGGCAGAGAACCAGTATGATACATTAGCACCACTTAAATCCCCTGCCTAGGGGCAGGGTTCACCCAACGAGGACACCTTTCTTTCCAGCTCAGGTTTGCAATTTGCAGGTCACAGTCTGCTGAAATACGATGGTTATTTACATGCAGTGGTGCACACGGCTAATATCACTCCAGGGTGTATTCACGGGAGCTTTGTTTGTAAGACACCGGAGGTAACTGTGGTGATTCTCTCGTTCTACTCGGCGCTGGTGAGGCCTCAGCTGGAATCGTGCGTCCAGTTCTGGGCACCACTTCAGGAAAGATGTGGACAAATTGGAGGGAGCCCAGGAGAGAGGAACAAAAGTGATCAAAGGTTTAGAAAACCTGAACGATGAGGAAAGGTTAAAAAACGTGGGCATGGTTAAGCCTGAGAAAAGAAGGCTGAGGAGGGGACCTGTAACTTTCTTCAAATATGTTCAGGGCTGTTACAAAGAGGACAGGGATCCATTGTTCTCCATGGCCACTGGAGTTAGGACAAGACTGGTTAGTGAGCTTAATCTGCAGCCAGGGAGACTTCTTAGCTATTGCAAAAAAACTTTCTACCTTTCAAGGTCGTGAAGCTCTGTGAAGTGAGGCTTTCCAGGGACGTTGTGGAGTCCCTGTCATTGCTGTTTTTTTAAGAGCAGGCCAAACAAACACTCATCAGGGCTGGTCTAGGGTCACTTGGTCCTGCTTCAATGCAGGGGTTTGGACTAGATGATCTCTCAAGGTCCCTTCCAGCCTAACAGTGCTATGAGAGTAGCCACTGGAAATCTGAGCCCCATTGCGCTAGGGGCTGTACAAACTCACGAGAGACAACCCCTGCCCCAAAGTGCACAGGTTGAATAGATGAGACAGACAGGGGGCGGAAGGGGAAACTGAGGCAGAGAGAGGGGAAATGATTTCCACGAGGTCACGGAGCCCGTTAGTGGCAGAGCCAAGAATAAAACCCAGGCCTCCCATGGCCTTAGTGAAAGCAGAACGAGATGTCTGTGCCATTGGGAGCCCGTGTGGCCAAGCCCAGTGTCCTGGCTATTAGACCACATGGGCAGAGTCTGAGTTTACAGTCTCGGTCCAGGTGTTGTTCGAGGGACGTAGGCAGAAGGCAGCCTCCTTTCCCACCCTGGGCACCAGAACAGCTGTGGGGACCATTGCAGCTTCTTTGACCCTTAGTGCTCCGGCCCGGTCCCGTGGGAGGAACGAGGGGGAACCGAACGCTCCGCTTCCCAGCGCCTGCTGCACCCGACCCTTGCTCCTCTCTTCCAGGGGCGTGGTGAGGATGGACGTCAAGCTGCAGAACGTGGACATCAATCAGTGCGCCAGTGGCCCGGAATGGTTCACCGAGACGCACCAGTGTGATCTCAACAGTACACAGGTAACCGGTGCCTGGGCTCCTGGTGCTGTCCACACGCCTCCCTGCCAGGCACCCCTTAGCACCTTGTTCGCCCCCTCTGCCTCTGACAGCTCTTGCCTCCCGGAAGCCCCTGGGTAGGAGCAGCTGGGCCTCAGAGGCCCAGTCCAGATCCAGACTTTCCCACAGCCCGAGCTGGGATCTGGAGACAGGGGAGTTTCCAGCTCCCCAGGCAAACCCCAGTGTGACTGAAATCCCTCCCCTTGGGCCAGACGGCCTGATCCAAAGCTCAGTGGAGCTGTCGGAGGGAGCTTTTCCCTCCTGAGATCTCGCTTCCCTCCATCCCCAAAGGACATTCTCCTTCTTGGCAATGTCACTCCTCTTTCCAGAGTCTTTCCTCTCTCCTGCTTTCCGCTACTCCCAGGCTCCGATTACAGGATCTCCTTCACCGCTGAATATTATCCCCACTCCTGCTGACCCATCTGCTCAGCTTAGCTGCTCCCTGCCTCGCAGCCAGTGAGGTTTACTGCGCAAATCTGCACGTTGGTTTCTGTTTCGCCAGGAGAGCCAGCATGTCACCTGGCTCCCTACGAGCTGCGTGAACCCATCTCCGTTCCCAGACCATTGACTCCCCTCCATGGCAGCTCCCGCCCCTATCCCATGAGTTCAGATCTCGCAACTCTGCACGGACCAGCTGCTGGCTGCTATGCCCTCCTCTGGAAAGAGTTCCCAGCCGCCTGCCGTGGGCTGTTTGAAAAGCTTCTGGAATCAGAGCCATCTTCAGTGCATAACACCCCACCCCCACCCCCAAGAAGTGACCCCATGGGAATAGAATGATTTGTCTATTTTAGGTACCAATCTGCCACCCATGACCCTACTATCTGAACACCTCACACTCTTCCACATAGTTAGCCTCACAACCCGCCAGTGAGGCAAGTAAAACCCCATTGTACAGATGGGGAAACTGAGGCACAGAGTGAGCCAACGAGGCAGATCCTCAAAGGTATTAGGTTTTTAATATTATTAGGCATTTATTTGATTTCAATGGGAATTGGGCCCCTGAATAGCTTTGAGGGCCTGGGCCTAAGAGACTGGCCCAAAGTCACACTGGAAGTCCGTCCTGGAGGAAAAAATTGCACATACATCTCTGGTATTCCAGGCTAGAGCCCTAACCACTGGGCAACACTGTCTCTTTGGAAGAGGCAGGGGCGCCTAGAGGTCTGCCCTTAGGAGGCAGGAAGTCCTGAGTGCAATTCTGAGCTAGAACTGAAGCACTTGCTTGTAGGGTTGCCAATTCTGATTGGACATATTCCTAGAGGTTTCATCACAGGAGGTGATCTTCAATTCAAGATTAATCTTTAATTCCTGGAGACGCCAGGAAAATCCTGGAGCGCTGGCAACCCTACTTGCTTGCTGTGTGGTGCTGAGCACGTCCCTTTGCCTTTCGGGTGATTTCCCCATCTGTAGAATGGGGAGAATCATGTTTTCCTCCCTCACAGGGGTCACTAGCTAACGTCTGACCATACAAACGGCTGTGTTAGTTAAGGACGAATCAGATTTCAAGAGTTTTCTAACCCCGCCCAACCCCCTCCTCCCACCCTGAAGACAACACCAGTACAAAGTGTGACTTTTTCTGTAGGTCCTACAAAAATAGGCTGCTTCGTTGTGGTGTGGCAAGAATGCAGCCTGGAGATCTCAAAGGCGTTTAAGGGAGTGAGGCCCCCAGCTTCCTTTGACGTTCAGTGAGATTCGGGCCCCCAGCTCACTTTGAACATCCCGTTTGTCTGGAATGCAGATATTTTAGCATCATTAGCGTGCGCTGTTTTCCTCCCCGTCCCCTAGGGCCGAGTGCCATATAAATGCCTGGGTGATTAGATAGATAGAAATACCAGATTATAACCATGTTAAGGTAGGTCACATTTCGGGGCTTAATGTACTTGGCAGTGTCTCTTAGCCATCATATTGAGCATTCACCTCTCTAATACCCCTCCTGGCAGCCCTGGCACGTCCCCTCTGCTCAGCAGGGAGAGAGGAAGCCAGCAGCTTCTCCAAGCAGGCGCGGGATGGGGATCGAGATGGTTGCTTTAATCATTTGGGGATTAGGAGGTTCAGCGCTTGGGATCTAATGTCCAATCAGATCTCCTGCAGCCTCCAGGGCAATTTTAAATGACAAACGCAGCAAGATCCCACCCCACGCCCCTTTTGATGTAATTATCCATTAAAAAATAAATAGAAAGGAAGCGCGGCCGGCTTTGTTAATTAACAAATCTTGCCTCGTCCTGCTTCTCTTTTTGCTCCCTTCTCTCCCATGCTGGGTAAATACCAGAGACACACGGCTCTCTCGCTCTCTCTGTGTGTAATTAAAAGGCTGCCTTTGAATGACTGGAGCGCTGCTTAAGTTTGCAGGGTTAATGCACTCCGGTCGGCGGAAATCATGGAATCAGCACACAAGACAAGGCATCCAGGAGCAAAATGAGAGGGAAGGGATGGCGGAGGGAGGACAGGCGAACCAGGCAGGCTAACAGAGCCAAGGGTAATAATCCTGCCTCCATTAGCGTGATCTTTGCCACCACGACACGGCTCAGAGACATCCCCCAAGAGCATTAACGAGCCTGGTGTCCCAAGCCCCCACTCGCTATCAGTTTCTTTGCTCTGTTTCTGGCTCCCGTGGGGGATGGCGTCTCCCCATACCCACCGCATGGTTATTCGGCTCCACCTCACTTCCACCCATGGGCCAGCTACTGCCCCCTTCCTGCATAGCCACTGGTCCTGCATGAGCAATGTGCCAATTAGCAAACAAAGCTTGTGCTTCCCCTTATGAGCATAGAGGCCTCGACTGAGATCTGGGCCCTACTGTGCAAACACACGGGGAGAGACGGTCCCTGCCCCAAAAAACACTGAATAGACAAGGGGGTGGGAGGCACAGAGAGAAGTGAAGTGCTCAAGATCACCCAGCAGATCAGGGCTGGATATGAGAAGAGAACCCAGGTGATCTGATCCCCAGTCCAGTGTCCTACCTCGCGGGAACCTGCTGCACCGCTCCCGACTCTGGCGGACTGAGAGTTGAACCCAGTCCCTCGTCCCTGCTTTCCGGGGCTCGGCCTGTTGTCTTAGATTAAAGTTTCTCGCCCACGCTGCAAGCAGCTCTGCAAGCTGAAATGATGCCGACCCAGAGAAGCAGCACTCACGCAGGGAGCCCTAGGGAAAAGCAGAACGCGCACTGATGAACTGGCCTGAACAGACAGGCTTGCAGGGGGAGCGGAGTGGATACTTTGGGAGCCGCTGGCATCTTGCCTGGCCCCAAAAGGAGCACTGGGATGGGAAGCAGTGGGCCAGGGGGCCGGTCACCTCTACATCCCAGACCAGTAAAAGCTGTTCCCGTTGTCCGATGGTGTATCACTGGCCCGGGGAACGGAGCTGGTCGCCTCAGGCCACTTCCCAGGAGCCAGGTGTTCCAGACCGGGTTACGCCCCTCATTGGCAGTCCCGGCACCCCCGCTGGGTGACGGCTAAGACACCAGGCCAGAGCGGAGCAGCGCAGGGACTGTTGTGGGGGTGGCAACGGAGGCAGGGCTGTTTGAGCCAGCAATACAGCCGCCTGCACACAGTGGATGATGGGGAACACGCGTTGAGAGCCAGGTGAGCGGAGATGGGGGGAGCTTGTCTCTCTCGGCTGCCTTCACCCTCTCCTCACCCACCCCCTCTGGTTCCTTGGGCCTGCCCGGCCTCCTCTCCGGAGCCCCTGCCTTCAAGTCTGCCCTGGGGGGGGCACTCCACATGGGAGACAACAGATTGATTCCTCCCCCCTAAGCAATTGCCTCCTGGCAGCAGAGCAGCGGTCGATGCTGCTGTGTTAGGAACCACAGGGGTGGGGAGCGGGCGTGTGGGCGGCGGGGAGGAATGCAGTAGCTGCCAGCTCCTCGGTGGGTTCATAGCTGGGGCTCTCCAGGCTCCTGCCCTGCCCCCTGGTCTAGACCTCGCATGCAAAACGTCCCATTTCTCCATCGACATCTGGCCTCCGGCGTGGGATCTCGACGGCCCCAGCATTAACTGGGAAGCTCTTTGCAGGCTGCCCGGGCCCGGCTTTTGCCCTCACGGTAGCGGGGATTAGCGCTTGGCAGCATTACGCGTCCATTTAGCTTTTAGGAGGGGATTTGAACATCAGGCATCTGCCTTTAATTCTTAAATGTTTAACCACTGGCTTCCAGAAATAAACTTAAAGGGACAGGGGGACCAAACTGAGCGGGGGCGGGGGGAGGGAACCCCTCCAGGGACAGAGCTACAGTCATACCGAAGGAAGCCATCTAGATTCCCGGCCGGGAGGGGTCGGGGAGAGGCCACACATTCCCATTGAGGCTCCAGGTTCCCCCCAGAGAAGGGGATCCGTGTCACTCACATGTGGCGTGTTTTGTTTAGTGCGTCCCGCAGGAAAGCCGCGGCTTCGTCCTCGGAAGATACCTCTGTCTGTGCAAGCCGGGCTTCTACGGCACAAGCAGGGCCTCCGGCACTGGCCAGTCCGGTAGGTGGTAACCCTGCCTGGCCTACCCCGGTCGGAGCATCTCCTCTGGGTGGCTGGGCACGGCTCTTTCCTTGCGCTGCACCCACAAGGCAGAGCCGAAGCTTGGTACTTGGCTCCTCTAGCGTCCCATCTTACCCGGCCCCATAGCACGCGAGCACCTCCCCAACAACACCCCTCCCCTGTTTCACAGCAGCGGAGCTGAAGCTAAGTGACTTGCCCCCGGTTGCGCAGAACGTCGGAGGCTGAGCAGGGAGCTCAGCCAGGTCTCTCATAGCCAAGGCTGGTGCTTTAACCACTGCACCCTCCTTCCTCTCTAGCTTCCCAGCTGTGACTCCACAGCGCCCCCCGGCTCCCCGCCATCTCCGAGCCTTCTAAGCACCCGGCCTTTCCAAAGGGCTCCCCTTCTGGAAATGCATCCTTGGGTTTGGATCTGTGCTCTGCTTTGCTTTAACCTTGCCCTGATCTCCCGCCCAGGGCAGGAAAATACTCTCCACCAGCAGCCAGGGATGGGTGGGACTGTAAATCACAGGGCCAAGATTAACCCTACGTGGTTGGGCCAGTTTATGTCACACCTTGAGTTAAACCAACTCAAACTTGAGTTAAACAGTTCCCAAACTTTAACGACCTGTGACCCCCTTTCACTAAAATGTCAAGTCTCGCGAACCCTCGCTTAAAAATGAATATTTCCAGGGATATACTCAGGTAAAGGAGAAACAATTATCAAAGCAGTGATCTTGGAAATATAACATTTGTTTTTATGACATGCTTATTACACACTATTATTAATTACTATTTATCATTACAGTATTTTTATTACATTATGAAAAGGGCAACACTCTTCCAAGATCTCACTTTCATAGCTTCTATCACTTTGAATAAGCCTGTTCTAAGACAAGGCTCCTATGTTTCATCAAGGAGTATCAGATGTGAAGCAGCAGGAAGGGATTTAAGAAGCCAACTCAAAGAGTTCCTCCTGCACAAGCATGCAGGTCTTGAGCGGTCCAGGCAAATGACGCACGTTACAACAAAGCTTAAACTTGTTCTTCATAATCATTTTAAAAACAAGACTAGCTGCCTATTTAATTTTAAAAACAGCAAAAAACTATCCACCTCCCTTTCCATTTCTTATAAGGAGTCTTGGAGTTTCAATCTCCTCACTGTGCCACAGATGCTTGCTTTGAGCTGCTTAGCTCTTGGAAGTCCAGAGGCTCCAGGCTGCTGGCCTCGTGCTGCCCGGGGTCCCTAGGGACAGCTCTGGCTGCCATTAGGGATTTTTTCCCCCGAGAACCCCCTGTAACATTTCGTGAACCCCCAGTTTGGGAACCACTGAGTTCAACTGATGCAGCTCTGGCTCTGGACCAGGCCTTAGAGACGCGCTAGCCAGACAGAAGAGCGTCCCAATGATTGCTCTGCACCTTGATACCAGCGCCAAGAGGGTGCTACCAAGTCTGCGTTTCACACCTACACCACGCGGGTATAGATGACGGTGCGTGGTGTGGGGCAGCAGAGAATCAGGCCCATTGGGTGCCATAAACAGGAATGGTTTTGCTCCCCCCACCCCACAACACATAATAAAAAGCAAACAGGGGGGCCCCCTTGAGCTGCTCGGGGCCATAAGCGATTGCTTAGTCTGCTTACGCCTGGCGCCGGCTCTGAGCAGGCCTGGGACCGGTCACGTGCATCTGTTTTGTGGGAGGGGAGAAATCAAAGGCTGTGCAGGTTGTGACGGCATTTTAACCTTCCCCCGCGCCTCCTCTTCACCCCTGCAGGCCCACAGGAAAGCTCGTCCCAGTACGCAGGGCAGTACGGAGCCGTGGACTCTGGGACCTTGCTCGAGTGCCGGCCCTGCAAGGAAGGATGCGTGACGTGCGTGGACGACACCCCGTGTTTGATCCAGGAGGATTGGTCCCTGCGGGCTGCCGTCCTCTCTTTCCAGGCCTTCTGCATGCTGGCCGTCTTTCTCAGCATGCTGGTCTCCTACCACTTTCGAATGAGCAAGGCAAGGCACGCGGCGGTCACTGAGGAATGCCCTTTTACTACGGGGCCCCGCTTCTCTGCTACAAAAGAACCCGGTTCTCGGGCAGTCCTCCTCTCTGCAGCCCCTCGGTGCCACACTGTGGAGCCTCCGAGACCTGGTGCAAGTTCTCTTCATATCCCTGGAGAGAGAGGAAAGCAGGACGCTAATCCCGGCTCAGAGCCCACCTCACACCGGGAAACGTTTTCAGTGGTCTCTGGTTTTCGGTGCCTCCGTTTTCTGGACACCCGACTTGAGCCTCCTCGGCACCGAGTCCCTGCAGCTGCTGCTGACTTTGGCTGAAGCGGGATGGGGGGGGGTGTGTGCGCCCCGCCGCACCCCTCTGTAAATCAGGTCTTGAATGTCTCCAGCTGGGCACCCATAAAAGGGAGGTAGACAAAATCAGAGGCTGCTTCAGAAAACGTTGCTTCAGCCTCCGTGAACTGGGGTGATGCTATTGACTCTCCTGCCTCAGTGGGGCATGGGTGGGTCAGCTGCCCGTGTGCAATGGGCAGGGGGCCAGCAGAACCCCATACACACCTTAAGTCCCAAGAAAGCCCTGCCTGAGCCTTGTACTGGTGCCCTACCCAGGGGTCGATTTCCCCTCCAGCGCTCCGGAGCTGAGGACGAGAAGCCAGGTGCCCTCAGTTCTCTTCCCAGTGCTGCCCCAGAACCTGGACAGGTCACTTTCCCTACTCTGTGCCTCAGTTTCCCTATATGGAAAATGGGGTGATATTTAACTGCTTCAGTCATGTGGGAAAGGCAGGGGGTGGGACATCCTAATTGTTTGTGACCTGCTTTAAGGGCCTCATCCAGAAGGTGTTAGAGGTGGCAAAGTATTATTGTTAGCAGCTTGGTTTCCCGCCTGCCCCATCCATTTTCATTTAAAATAAAAATCTTCACCTGGCAAGATCAATGTTTCCACATGCGCCTGTTCATTTCCATTGACAAGGGCGCCTCCTGCTGGTGCACAGTCTCACCTGGCACACTGGATTAACTCCACTTTCATGCCACCTCCTTTTCCAATGGGATTATTTCAAGAGCCCAGGTCCAGAATATACATCTATATATTAGTTTTATTAGAGAGGGGTGCCACTGCTCATGGAGCTTGATTTTGGGGGGCTGCAGTAAGGATGTGGGGCATTTCCCCCCTCCAAGTAGGGGCACATTCAGGAAATACCTTCTCTGCATTCAGCTCCATCCTCCACATTGGCAGCATATGCTTGCTTGGTCTGTTCCCCCACCGCATGGATTCTCTACCACGTGTGTGTGTCTCTCTCTCTTTGTTTCCCTAGAGGATCCGGGCATCAGGAGTTATCCTGCTGGAGACCATCCTCTTTGGATCTCTGCTTCTCTACTTCCCTGTAAGTATCTGGCTTGCACTGGGCGGTCAGCACTCCATCCCTTGCCTCGAGAGCACCCTGACTCTTTAAGGAGCCTGGGCCGGATAGAAGGAGGTTCAGTGCTTTCTCTCTTCTCAGACCTTCCTGTCTGGTGATCTCCTTGTGCCATGGTACCTTTGATCCTAGCCAGGACAGAGAGAGAGACCCCAGGGGGCCAAATCCAGCCAGTAGAGTTATACCGGAGATGGATTCACCCCAGGAATCCCAAATGAAGGCACGTGCTGGGCAGCTAACCCGTCCCACCGCTCATGCCAGCGCAACTACAGGGCTATTTTTAGTGCACTGGCTTGATCAGAGCTAGCACAGATCCATCTACCCCAGCTGGGAATTATCCCACCAGACGTACCCTGAGGCTACCTGCCATGCCCTCCCACAGATCCATCATCCAGCAGAGGATTCAGAGGCTAGAACCATGTTTCAAGGCCTTGCACCTACCTGAGTGTCTCTAATGTCTAGTAAGAACCGTCAGGTAGCGGAGTGATACGCATGGAACTGTGTAAATTCCTAGGCAGAGAGGAGCCCTCAACTGCACAAGAGCATAGACATGTCCTGCCCCTCCTCCCCGGGGACCGGCTCTGATCCTCCTGTCCCATGGGACCCTAGTTCTCTGGGGTGGGGAGCTTGTCTATTGGTAGACAACATCACATGGTCCCCTGATAGGCCCCACGGTAGCTAGGAAAGACCATGTGAGGGTTTGGGTCCAGTGGCATATTTCACAGCCAGAGTTCGCTAGCCGGAGGGTATGCCTACACTTCGAATGCTACAGCGGTGCCGCTTTGGTGTGGACATGATCTACGCCGATGGGAGAAGCCACCTCCCCGAAAGGCAGTAGCTAGGTCAAAGGAAGACCAGGCCTGTGTGTTCCTGATGTTCTTCTCCCCCGAGAGCTGGGCGTGATCCAGCCAAGCTGCCTTTCTCCCCACCTACCCGGGTGTAGCTCAAAGCTGATGACAGGGCACCCCAGCCCCTGGGATCGGTCACAGTGCCCCTGCATGGGGGCGGGGGAACAAGAGGAGCCCCAGCACCTTCAGAGCCCCAAGGATCAACCTCTTCCCTTCGGAGCACAAGAGTCCGCGGCAGGTTTGCACGCAGCTGAGGGACAGGAAGCCGCCTAGGGTGTACAAAAGGCGGATGGAGAGTGTGGCTCAGTCTCCTGGAGGAACTCCCTCCAGGATCCTGGCTTCCTCCTCCAGGCCAGGGGCAGCAAGAGATCTGCCATCCAACAGGGCATGAGGGCAACTACGCTGATGGCTAATTTTGCAGGCCCGGCCACCAGCTCCCATGAAATCATCCTTCTCAAGAACTCAAATCCCTTTTCGGCCACTGGAATTAAATTAAATGACCTTAATCCTCTCTCTGTCCTGCAAGATTTACTGCTTCTGCCTTTCAAGAAAGCACCAGGGAAGGGGAGCGAGTCTTTTCCAAAGTAATTGATCCTTGGGTTTTTCAGCAAATCTCTCACACGTACGTACCCTCGCTCCCAAAATAAGGGGGCCGAGGGGAGTTACTTAGTTTAGTATTTGGTTAGTATTTGCTAGAATTCCCATTCTCCCTATAAACATCCAGTCCCTTCTGTGAATCGTGCTAGGGTTCTGATGCACAACACTGCACAGAAGACGTTGGGCCTAATTCACATTTAAACTAAGGCTCTGTCTAGACCAGGGGTCGGCAACCTTTCAGAAGTGCTGTGCCGAGTCTTCATTTATTCACTCTCATTTAAGGTTCCACGTGCCTGTAAGACATTTTAATGTTTTTAGAAGGTCTCTTTCTATAACTAAACTATTCTTGTATGTAAAGTAAATAAGGTCTTTAAAATGTCTAAGAAGCTGCATTTAAAATTAAATTAAAATGCAGAGCCCCCCGGACCGGTGCCCAGGACCCGGGCAGTGTGAGTGCCACTGAAAATCAGCTTGCGCGCCGCCTTCGGCACCCGGGCCATAGGTTGCCTACCCCTGCTCTAGACGAAGAGAAAAGATGTTTTGTTAGAACTCGGTAGCTAACCCAATCCAACAACCCAACTTTTGTCCGAGTCTAGATGAGCCCCAAACCCCTTTTTCCACTGCATTGGTGGCGTCCCAGGGCCTCAATGCGGCTATTAACATCACTGACACCCATTATAATGCCCCAAAATGCTGCCAGAGCAGTCTCAAAGGACCACAGGTGCAAATGAGACCTAGGACCCAAATCTCAGGTGCAGTCCAAGCTGAGGAAGTCGGAGCAGGCCCTCCCAGCTTCCCCAAACAGAGATCTGAGCTGCCCCGGAGTCACCCCTCTCCCCTTTCTGTCCAGGTGTTTATCCTGTACTTCAAGCCGAGCATTTTCCGCTGCATCGTCCTGCGCTGGGTGCGCATGCTTGGGTTTGCCATCGTCTACGGAACCATCACCCTCAAGCTCTACAGGTAACGCAGCCAGGGCAATGACCCATCAGACAGCACCACCTTTGAGCAGCCCTCCCACAAGCAGCTGTTTCATAGACTCCGAAGCCAAAAGGGGACCATTCTGATCAACCGGTCTCACCTCCCATCTGACATAGGACTGCCCCAGAAATAATTTCTAGAGCAGATCTTAATGAGCAACAGGTTTAAAACAAATAAAAGGAAGTTCTTCTTCTTGTCCTGTGGAACTTCTTGCCTGAGGAGGTTGTGAAGGCTGGGACTATAACAGGGTTTAAGAGAGAACTAGATAAATTCATGCAGGTTAAGTCCATTAATAGATACTAGCCAGGATGGGTAAGGAATGGTGTCCCTAGCCTCTGTTTGTCAGAGGGTGGAGATGGATGGCAGGAGAGAGATCACTTGATCATTGCCTGTTAGGGTCACTCCCTCTGGGGCACCTGGCATTGGCCACTGTTGGTAGACAGGATGCTGGGCTGGATGGACCTTTGGTCTGACCCAGTATGGCCGTTCTTATGTTATCTTTTCAAAAAACATCCAGTCTTGATTTTAAAACGGCCAGGGATGGAGAATCGGTAAATTGTTCCAGTGAGGAGCAGAACTGCTGCTTGGTTGTGTTCAATCCCCAAAGGAACTGGACATCATTTCCCTAATACATGGACTAAGTTTCACCACAGCTCAGCTGCCCCGCAAGTCCAAAAGCCACTTGGTGTCGATGACATCCAAACCACAAATACAAGCGTGTACGCACTGACGCTTGACGGCCTACCAACAAAGAGCATTGGCCAGAAATTCACAGCTGGCTCAGGAGAACCTGGCCTCCCTGCAGTCAGGCCATAGTGGGAAGGTAACAGATGTGAAAAAGAAACCCCTAAAACCCTGGCCTTGTCTACACTATAATAAACAAGAGATGTCATTGCCAGATGCTGGACCTTAGCTAAAGCCAGATGAGGCAGTTAAGAGTGGAACCCTGTCCACAGGCCCAGTTAAGACAAGATTAAAGGGCTGGGTCCCCCTTTTTAAGGTTTTTTTCTTGTCTTTTTGCCATATTTCTTCCTAAGCAGTTCTTCATAATAAATTAAACAAACCTAGATCATCAATTGTTTACTGCCCCTGTTTGCCAGAAGCTGGGATTGGGTGACAGAGCATGGCTCACTTGATGATAACCTGTCTGGTCATTTCCTTTGGGGCACCTGCCATTGGCCACTGTTGGTAGACAGGACACTGGGCTTGATGGACCTTTGGTCTGACCCAAAATGGTTGTCCTTATGTACCCAATTAACTGTATTTTTCTTTTTCTTGCCTCAACCCAAAAACTTTAAATAAGATCATGCCAGTACCTGAAGGTTCACACAGATCTAACACAAACCACCCAACTTTCTCAGGATCTCCTTCTTTCGGGTCACGTGCTTTGGGCTTATCACATAGACTAACAGTAAATTAAAAACCGTAATTCACCCAGTCCCAATGTCGGTCTATAGGCACACGGGCAGATCTTGCTCCATACACGAGAGGGTCATTTTGTTTATGATGATTATTTGTATTATCGTAGCACCCAGGAGCCACCTGGCCCCCAGTGTGCCAGGTGCTGTACAAACACAGGACAAAAAGACAGTCCCCCACCCAAAGGGTTTACAATCTCGCTGTTGAACTCACAGCCCCATGCTAGTTTGCAGTGACAGCAACTCCTCACTTAAAGTCGTCCCAGTTAACGTTGTTTTGTTGTTACGTTGTTGATCAATTAGGGAACATGCTCATTTAAAGTTGTGCAATGCTCCACTCTTACATTGTTTGGCTGCATGCTTTCGCCACAGCTGGCAGCCTCCCTACGTCCGCCCCTGTCCCCATAGCACCTCCTGCCGGCCAGCAGACCCCTCAGATCAGCGCCCTCCCCCCTCCTCCTGCCCACAGCTATCAGCAGGCTTGCGGTGTTTAGGAGGCAGGAGGAGCCCTGGCAATCAGGTGGCTTGCAGTGTTCAGAAGGGAGGGGGAGGAGCAAGGATGCAGCATGCAAAGTAAAGGTGAAAGAGGTGGAGGGGGAGAAGAGGCGGGTCGGGGGGGGGGGCTTGGGGGAAGGGGGGGGAGTGGATGGGCCAAGGGTTGAGCCCCCTGCCCCCGGCAAAGTCAGTGCCTGTGCTTGCAAGAACAGCAAAAGGTGCAGCCGGACAATCCATCCTCTTCCACTCCCTGACTCCACCACCTCAACCAAGCTTCATTCTCAGCAGTGATGATTGTAGTATTAAATTGTGTCTTTAAAATTGTTTAAAACTCAGACCTGTATTAAACTGCTTGTTTAAAATTGTTTAAAATGTATATAATGCCTTTTGTCAGGCAAAAATTTTTTTTCCCTGGAACCTAATCCCCCCTCCCCCCGCCCCCATGTACATTAATTCTTATGGGGAAATTGGTATTCGCTTAACATCGTTTCACTTAAAGTCGCATTTTTCAGGAACAGAACTACAACGTTAAGTGAGGCGTTACTGTACACCCGCATGGCCTCGGACCTGATACCATTAATATTTTAATCCCCTTCTATCAGGTGGGCTTTGCTTTGAGCGGCGTGACGGTGCAGACAAGATGCAACGAGAGTCCAGAGCACTGCGGGTGAAAGCCACCCGGCGGAAAGGGACCCCTTGAAGTCCTAAGTCCGCCATCAGCTGGCCGGCGAAGGAAAGGCCCTCGGAGATGCTAGTCACCTCCTCCCTCTCTGTCATGCAGGGTCCTGAAGGTGTTTCTCTCCCGCTCGGCCCAGCGAATGCCCTACATGACCAGCGGGCGGGTGCTGAAGATGCTGGGGCTGATCCTGCTCTTGGTGCTCTGGTTCCTGGCCGCCTGGACAGTGGGGATGTTGGAGAACATCGATAAGAACATCCCGCTGGTGATCCGCTCCCAGACCGCCAAGGGGCTTCAGTTCTACATCTGCGACCATGACCGGTGGGACTACATGATGGTTGTGGGTGAGACCCTCCGTCCGACGCGTCGGACATCACAAGAGAGGGAGGGGAGGGGGCCTTCAGTTTGCCCAGAGATGTCATTGTCCCAGAGTCTATAAAGGTCTAAGGGGACAGAGCCCCCAAATGGGGCAAGGTGCTTAAGAGACTCAGTGGGCTTGTCTGTAGGACTCAGGCTTGTGGACTTGCTGTTTCCAATCCCACACTTGAGAGTCCACCCTGCAGTGTAAACCTGGGTTTACAATTGCTAACACGTCCTCCTGACTCAAATCTGTGGCTTGAACTGCGTCCACATTGCAAAACGACAGGGCTTGGACTCTAAGCCACCCCACCTAGCAGGGTCCTAGGACTTGGGTCCTGAGCCCTTGCTGACCTGGGTCAGACTGATTTGTGTGTGGACAGAAGTGGGGGCTTGGGCTCAAACCGGAGTCAGAACCCAAGCTTAGTGTGCAGTGTAGACATACCCACTGCGACCAGTTCTGGCCCAGAGCAATTCTCAGCGAGGAGGCAGGAAAGCCACAAGCAGGTTCAATGTAAATCACACGGGGCTGGGTTTTCATACCAATGCTTACCCCACTCCCCAAGTGGCCCTGTTGACATGAGCGGGATTATTCCCACTTTAAGGTACCACTTGAGAGGAGCGAGACTGGCAGAACCTGGCCCGCAGTGAGGAGGGTCAGAATGGTCCCTGGAAACGTGCCTGGCTAATAACGGAAGGCCGCGCGTTAGCACTGAGACAGCCCTCATGGGAGAGCCCTCTGCTGCTGGTCCTCCACTCCACCCGCTGTGCTGTGGAGGTGCTATGGCAGGCCTCCTTTCAGGCTTCCCCACCTGCCTTGGCAACATGGCGATGTCCCGCACCAGGCACTGATGGGGAGACGCGGGCTCGAATGCACAATGTCTGGGATCTGCGGCAGAAGCAAAGTAGCAGATGCTATTGTACTTATTGCATAACCCACACCCGTTGGCTTCCCCTCCTGGTCTCTCTTGCGGGTTTACTTCCACGGATGCAGAGAGGGGGAAATAAAACAGAGGGGAGATCCAGGCAGGTCTCCGGGGCTGCCCCTCTTTCTCGTCCTGGTCCAGACGACTCTAATAATGTGCGGTGGTTCTGGGGATCACAACGCTGCCTTCAGAACCACAGTGATCCTGCCCCGCAATCAATCTGTTCCACTTGGCAACCACTGAGGGCTTGCGGCATACAGGCCAGTCTGGCTCTAGGCAGAGAGAAGTGCTCGGAGGATGGGCACGGAAGAAGGCTGAGTTGGTGCCAGCTAGCTCACCTTAACTAGACCATCAGCCGGCTGCCACCTGAGCTCCACGGAGCACGGCTTCGCGATATCAAAAATGAATGTCCTAGAGCAATGGGCCCTGGCCTTTATTGCTCATCTCTCTTTTTCTCCTGCCAGCTGAGATGCTCTTCTTATTCTGGGGCAGCTTCTTGTGCTACGCCACCCGGACGGTGCCCTCTGCCTTCCACGAACCTCGCTACATGGGCATCGCCCTGCACAACGAGATGATCATCTCTGCGGCCTTCCACGTTGTCAGGTGGGGATGGGAAAATCGCCCTGCCAGGGGTTCCCTTTGGCGGCAGGACCTGGTGCTGTCTCTGCCCGGGGTGCCCCACAGCTCAGTCCAGTTCAGCTAGAAAGGGAGCTGGAGGCTCACGAGTCAGCAATAAGCATAGGCCCGTTCCCCTCTCCCGCCAGGGCCGGACCTAGATTTTGCACACCTGCTGAGGCTTGTGCTGTAGCTATGGGTCACGCGGGCAGGTCAAGGGTAAGTGGGGACAGCACCCCCACCTTGCCCAGCAAAGGGGTGGGATAATTTAATTAGATGGGCCAAATGCCGGGGACTTTATTCATCTTTAATCAGGCTTTTCTCAGGCCAGACTCCCATTGGGACCGATTCCCTCCCCCTCAGCTGTGTTACATCCATGTAAAGCCACTGGTGTCAGTGATTTACACCAGGGTCCAGGAGAGGTGAATCAGGCCCCCGAACAAAGGCATTGTCACTGGCTGCGCAAGGAAGGGACAGAGCAAAGGGGATCTGGCCCAAAGCTTTTATGTGGTGCCTCTCTTGGTCCGGATCCAAAGTCTAGAGTGCCTAGGATGATTCCCAGCCTCCCGGCGGCCGTCACTGGGCCTTTTGCAAATGTGTGGGTAAGATTTTATTCCCCAAGGCCGTGGGGAAGAAAGACCAAGTCCGGCCCTCGGTAAATTACCTCCCCGCCTCCCCGTCTAGGTTTGTGATGGTTCCCTCACTGCATCCTGACTGGACGCTGCTGCTCTTCTTTATTCACACGCACGTCACCATCACCATGACGCTGGCACTGCTCTTCATCCCGAAGGTAACCGGCCTCCGGCCTCTTCCCCCAGCATTGCTCTCCCGGAGGCTGAAAACACAATCCTGCTTTCCCCTTCCACTTAGATTCCCCTATTTAAATCCTTTACAAGCATCCAGAGCCATCCCTAACAAGCTAAGCAGCCTGCCTGCTCCCTGTGAACTGACCAGCCTGCAAGGGATAACCATTTGCAGATGCTGCAGCATTGGAAATAGAGCGGCAGATTCGTCCTTGCACAGTCTGAGACAACAGGGGGGCCATTTGTACCTCCCTGATTCAGAAGCTGTAGGGGACGGTGCAGCAAGGACTGCACCATGGGGCTTTGCAGGGGGAGAGGTCAGACCCAGCCACTCGCCTTCCCTCCTCCAGCCTGCCCTGCGGTGCCCCCTCTGCCCAGGGCTGGGGTAGTGGTGCAGAGCTGGCAAGGGGTAGATAGTGCCTTGAGGGATTGCATGGATTGCAGTGGTGGGCAATGCATTCTGGGTTATCCGACTGCACAGAGAGCTGGGAGGAAGGAGGGCCAGTCCCATCAGTCACTCCAGTACCATTCAGGAGTGCTGCAAAAAAACAGGGTACCCAGGCCCCCAGCAGGGGTGACGCACCATTTGCGGCCCTGGCTAGTATCTGAGTGACTGACGTGCTTAGCGCCAACCACGCCGGTTAACTGGTGCAAAGCTGCAGCGAAGCCGGGGTCTATGTTATACTGCAGGGGCGGGGGGTGAGAGAGGCAGAGACAGACAGACAGACAGGAGGCTTCTGTCTTCACTGCAGTTATCTACACCCAGGTAGCTCCTCTCAAGTTCGCCTCGCTCAAGGGAGCGCAGCCACATGACAGCAACCCAGCGGCTGTGTCCACACCGGTGCTGTGTGCACCCATGTTGTTGTGTTAAGACTCCCGGGGGGTATATCGCAGGGGTCTTTGAGCTTCAGCAGGCTGAGCCGCTCTACAAATTCTTTCCCGCTTAACTCTGGGGCAACTTTTCTGGGGGAAGCCACTGGGGGAAGGCACTGGAGGATCAGCGGGAGGAACTGGGGGAACTGGGGGAAGGCACTGGAGGATCAGCGGCAGTCAAGCGGAGCTAGCCCGCGTCCACACTACAGAGAGGCCGTGTTAGCAACTGAGTTGCGCTCACTCGATCTGTAGCCTATTCCCTCTCTAAGGCCGGGCAACTGATGTTAATAGACCCACTGCGCTCAGGAGAAGTGTTCATGTGTGTGGATGGGACGCGAGCGAGGGGCGATGCTCTGGGTATAATTCTGCAGTGAAGACAAGCCCTAGGTCATTAAGGAGAAAGACAGGCAAGGTGGCTCCGGGATTTGCAAAGGCGTCCAAGAGGAGCTAGGTGCATTTGCAGACCAAACTCCATAGGCTGCCCTGACAGCCCCAGTCTGCAAGCAGCAATGTGCCCCCGCTCTCTTCCCCCAGTTCTTGCATGCCAAATCGCCCCTGCGGGAGGAGATCGCGGCAGAGGTCTACGAGGACGAGCTGGACATGCGGCGCTCGGGCTCCTACCTGAACAACAGCATCACGTCGGCATGGAGCGAGCACAGCCTTGACCCCGATGACATTCGGGTGGGTGGCACACTCAGGACCTTCTTTTGACGCTAGCTATGCAGAACTGTGCAGAGTAAGAGTTGCCTTTTGCAGTCTTTCTCCTGAAGCAAACCACAAGGGGTGGCGAGGGTTATACCTGCCCTGGGGCTTTCATGGATCTCCCTTCCCTCCTCGAGTGAGGGGTGACATCCCTCTGCGAGCATGGGACAGGGGGAGAGGAAGGGGGTGGAAGCAGGGGCTGCTTCGCCTGTGCTCCAGCAGCAACGCGTGGGACAGTCAGTAAGCAAAGCAGTTAATAAGGCTGACATCTACAACATCATCGTTAGTCTCCAGAGTCAACACTCTGAAATGGGGGTGGGGTGCCAAGTTCACACCTTTCTCAGGGCCTGATCCGTCAGCCCTTACTCCCAGGAGTCACCCCACTGGCCTGGTGGCTCTGTCTGCCTTGCTGAAGACCCAGGCACACAGTGCTGCAGGGGAGGGGTGTCACAAGTGGAGGGTTTTTCCTTTGCAGCTTGAGGAATCAGCAATGAGGGGTCTGGTTTTCCAAGGTGCTGAGCACCAGGTTTAAAAATCCTGCATGAACAGATGGGGCTGGTACAATGGATGGCTGTATCCCAGCTCAATCCAACCCCCCTCACCGCCACCCTCCCTTCCTTCCAACCCCTCTCCTATAGGAAATCCAGACACATTATACACCCCTGATCAAAAAGGAAAATGAACTCAGAGGCTGACGTGCAACGTACATTTCAGAGGTTCATAGTCACAAAGGGCCAGGAGGAGCCTTCCCATGGGATTTAGGCACCTCCCTTTGAAAATCCCACCCCTGGAAAAAACACCCCCTCAAAGAACTGGATGATCCAGTTTAATCAAGATTCGCTCTGTGATGTCCCGATCAGCCCAAGGACTGGGCTTAGAAACGCACGCTGGTGAGAGGGAAGGGGAAGTTGAGTAAACATGACTCAGCCCTGATTGGATCAGATTTATCTCATCTCACTTTGGGAGGTTGTATTGCTCTCCAGGATATGTGCTCCCCAGTATCAGCCCATCCTGGGAGCAACCAGGCTTGCTGTTAATTCCTGGGTTTGCAGAGAATACCTAGAGCTGGGTGGGAAATGGATCGTTTTCTGTGGAAAACTTGGGGCAGATGAAAATAAATTCTAATATGTTGGCTGAAAAACAAAAAAAGAGTTTGATTCTGAACTGCCCTCCGGGTGTCCCATAAACCCATTCTTCTACGTAGGCCTGGCCGGCTGGTTGGCTACAATTTCTCAAACTAACAGACTCGGTCCTTTCACTCAAGGAGCAGAGGCCTATGGTTTTAGCTCCAGAGCCGAGCCAACCAAGTGGTGTTATTACACTTCGATTGAGTAAGAGTTTTTATATATTTATCGGTGCTCCTTTCTTTTTATCCTCTCTCCTCTGCCTTCCCAAACTCCACCCAACGTGTAGGATGAATTAAAAAAGCTTTACACGCAGCTGGAGGTCCACAAAACCAAGAAGATGACCGCCAACAACCCTCACCTTCAGAAAAAGAGGAGCTCCAGGAAGGGCCTGGGTCGCTCCATTATGAGGCGTATCACCGAGATACCAGAGTCTGTGTCTCGGCAGTGCAGCAGAGAGGACAAGGAGAGCTCCAGCGGGGGTGGCGGCGGGAGTCGCTCCGGCTCCTACAAAAGAAGGCTTCTGGACTCCGGCAGCTCCAGCGTGAAGGTGAAAGATGACTCCTCCAAGCACAAAGCCTTCTCTCTGAGGAAGTCCCACAGCACCTACGACCACGTGCGGGACCCCAAGGAGGGCTCCTCGCCCCCCAGGCACGACAGCGTCTGCAAGGAACCCCCGCTGCTAGACACCTTGATGAGGAAAAAGCTGGCCAAGAAAGCCTCCGAGAGAACCAACAGCGATTCCCTGGACTCAGCCCCCCTTGTCTACAAGTCTGCCAGTGCCCACAACCTGTTGGCGGACAAGAAACCCCTTCACCCCAAACCCTCCCCCTTGCAGAAATCCCTCAGCGTCCTCACGAGCGCCAGAGAGAAGGCCCTGCTGTTGACCAGCCGAGCGTATTTGGAAGACAGCTGCGAACAAGCTGGAGAAAAGGAGGGGAAGGAGGGAGCTTCCACTCCTGAAACGCAATCCTCAGGGTGGGCGGATGGCGGGGGGGGCACTGAGCAGGCCCCAGAGGCAGGGAAGCAGCCGCAGAGCAACGACGTAGCCAAAGGGACTGTGAGCTCCCTCCTGCAAGACAGCTTTGACAGGGCCGCCGTTTGCCCCTGGGAGGGGGACGTTAGCCTGCCAGAGAGCAAGGCACAGAAACACGTCACATATGCCCCGATAAAAAGCATCAGCGTCGACAGCTCTCACCTGTTGGGGAGGGCGCCCCCTGCCGGCAAGAGAACACCACCGCAACCACCCATCAGGTACCAAAGCTTGGCTCATAGCCTCGAAAGGAGCGAGGTTGCCCCCTGGGACTCTCAGGAGCACATGCAGCCTGCCACAGGTGCTCCCGGCCAGGGCTCCAAAGATACCGGGGCGCTGATGTACAGCTGTCCATGGGAGGTGGAGGAGCTTTCGGGAAAGACGGAGAAGGCAGAGGGGGGAGGAGATAACGTGCAACCTCCGTCCACGCCTGGGAACAGCAGGCTGCCATTTGTACCTTCCTTTGCTGCGGAAATATGCCCGTGGGAACTGGCAGAGGAGGAGGTTTTCAATCAGAGTCAGCAGGACAAGACGAGCGAACCAGGAGGTGCTGAGAAACCAAACAGCTCTCTGGCAAAAGCCCAAAGCCTTAAAATCCTCCCCCAGAAAAGCTCCTTCAAGGGTTTAGGGTTAGCTATCAAAGCGTTTAACCGGGCAAGGGAGAAGAGCAGCATTAAAAGAAGAAAGGAGGACGAGGGGAGCCAGAGGGAGAAAGAGAGAGAAAGAGAGGCCAGCAGTAAATGCGATAAGCCCAAACTGGCTGAAACCTCAACGCTATCCATCGGCGGGACGGCAAGGCAAGAGGCCACAGCCAGAGGTCCTGAGGAAAGCAGGCAGATCAGTAAACAAGCCACCATCTGCCCCTGGGAAGAGGAGACTACAACCCCATCCCTGCAAAACAAGGACACCAGCAAAATGTTTGAAATATGCCCCTGGGAACTGAGCATGGAAGAAGCAGATGGTCCCCAAGATGGGTCGGCGCCAGCCAAAGCAAGCAGCGGAGCAGAAAGGAGGAGTTCAAAAGACACTGGAGGCATCATACGCAGGAAGCTGGAGAGGGTGAGGAGCCAATGGGAATCCACGTGTCCCTGGGAGACCACAGATTCTGGCGGAGCCCTGCAACCCCTGAGCGGGGATGAGGATAAAACACCCCGTCACTCCAACACGGACAGCAAGAATCCCGAGGCATGTCCCTGGGAAACCGCAGAGGTGATAACCAGTGTCAAAGATGAAATAGGCCCTGTGGACGTGACTGAAGCTCCACCAGTGAAACAGGATAAAGATACAGCTCCCAGAGGGGACAAGAGCATCCCGCTGAAAGCAGTGGCAGATCCAGGCGAAACACTGACCAAGGGGAGCAGCCAGCGAGAGGCCATCTGCCCCTGGGAGAGCTTGGACATGGAGGAACTGTCAGCGAAAGCTGACACAAAACACACTGATCTGCCTAAAGGGGCTTCAAAGAAATCCGACAGCGTCGAGAGCAGAAAAGCAGAGGTTTGCCCGTGGGAAACAGAGGAGGTCGAAACCAGTGTTAATGCTGAAACCTACCCCTGGGAGGTGGCTGATGCGCCATCAGAGAAAGGGACTTTACTAAGAAAAGTTGGTGTGGCTTCCAAAGAGGATAAGAACATCAAGTCAAAAGCAACAGGTCCATCTATAACACTGAAGAAGGGGAGCAGCCAGAGAGAATCCATCTGCCCCTGGGAGACCATGGATGCGAAGGAACCACCAATAAAACCAGTTTCCAAAAGTTTTGATCTGGCTAAAGTTGCCTCCAAGAAATCGGACAGTGCTGATAACAAAAAGGCAGAAGTTTGTCCATGGGAAAGTGCAGAGGTTGAAACCAGCATTCAAACGGAAATCTGCCCCTGGGAAGCGGCTGAAGCGCCATCAGATAAAGAGAAAGTAAAACAGGAGAGCAATGGAGCTTACAGAGCCGGTTCAAGGAGGACTGGAGATATGCCATCTAAGAAGTTAGAAACGGGGGGCAGCCAGCGAGAATCTGTCTGCCCCTGGGAGAGTATGGACAAGGAGGAACTCTCAGTCAAGCCTGCTACTAAAAGCCTAGATCTGTATCAAGCAGCTTCAAAGAAATCACACAGTGTTGAAAGCAAGAAGGCAGAGGTTTGTCCCTGGGAAAATGCAGACATTGAAGCCAGTGTTAAAACTGAAATCTGCCCCTGGGAGGTGGCTGAGACTCCACCAGAGAAAAGAACAAGGGAGAAAGTTGGTCTCTCCAAAGGCGACCAGAGCATCACCTCGAAAGCAGCAGCGGGTCCATCTAAAACGCTGGAGAAGGGAAGCAGCCAGCGAGAGTCCATCTGCCCCTGGGAGAGCCTGAGCGTGGAGGAATCCTCTGTAAAAATAGACAGTAAAAGCTTTGAACCATCCAAAGGCCCTTCAAAGAAATCCAGCAGTGTGGAGAGCAAAAAGGCTGATGTTTGCCCTTGGGAAAGCGAGGAGGTTGAAGCCAGCATTAAAGCTGAAATATGCCCTTGGGAAGTGTCTGAAGCTCCATCAGCTAAAGGGAAATTAAGACAGGACACAAGTCGGGGGGAGGAGACAGGTTCAAGAGGAACTGAAGACATCCCAGCTAAAAAGCTGGAGAAGGGAAGCAGCCAGCGAGAGTCCATCTGCCCCTGGGAGGACTCCTCTATAACAACTGACCTGGGCAAAATTCCGTCGAGGAAATCTGACAGTGTTGAAAGCAAGAAGTCTGATATTTGCCCTTGGGAAGGATTAGACCCAAAAGCGGTTGAGAAAGCAAGTTTGAAGGCGGAAATATGTCCGTGGGACGTCGAAGGAGCCTTGTCCAGTCAGGCAGTCGTGGAAACAGCCAGCACAGCTGTCACAGAAACTCCAACAGCCCAGCTGAAAAAATCTAAAAGTAAACCCATGGGCCAGGCCGAACACAAGCCGCTGCATCGCCTCGTGCCTGACCCCAAGCCCCCGAGAGGTTTCAGCAAAGGCCATAGCATGATGGCAGATGTGCTCCCCTGGGAAGTGGGCGTGGCGCCCATCGTGACCAGGTGTCTTAGCACAGGTAGCAGCACGATGGCAGACATCTGCCCGTGGGAAGCGGAAGCGGCTCCAACGGCGGCCGCAAAGGATGAAGTAGAAACCAGCAAAACCTCGGAGGCGCGTCCGCTGGAGGCGGGAGACGTCAGTCCCGTCCGCGCCACCCCCGCCGAAAGCAAAACAGCAGAAAAACGGAGAGAGGAAACCAGGGGTCCCAACCCAACCAAATCAGATGTCTGCCCATGGGACTGTGAGTAGCTTTTTCCATATGGGTGGGAAACGGATGCAGATGAGGTGAGAAGGCGGCTTCAACCAATGACTGCTTCAATTCTTAGCGCAGCCTACTGCATGTCCACCAAACCTGGATTAAGGACATGACTGAATCCTACACTGACAGTAGATGGCGTGGGTGACAAAATCCCAGACGCAAATATCCTTGATCCTCTCAGTTAGTGGAAATGAACCACACTTGGACTCTCTATGGGCCACTCCTGTCAGGGGACAGTTGCAATTTTCTGCCTTCACTGAAAACCCAAGTCAACTGTGATACTCTGCAGATTCCATCCGTTGTCTGTCAACACACAGCAAAGTTCCACAGTGTCCTCTTTGTCAAACCAGTGGTATTGGAAAGCGTTAAGACCGTCCTCAAAGCCAGCCCTCACCCACTTTCACCGGCCATATGTCCAACGAGCTCATCTAAAACTGGAACTCGCTAAACAAGAAGTCTCAGCTGCGAGCTCTGGCGAAATGAGGAGGGATGTGCATGGAGTCCTTCATCATGAGATTCTCCGTTTACGTTTACAGCTATGTCTCAGTTAGCTGATCATCTGGAAGTGCGTGGAACTACTTGGTGTGCAAACCAATGGGCCCATACAGGAGGGCAAATCAAACAATGAGAGGTCAATAAGCCTTACACCCAAAACGCTGCTCATACACACAGGGGGGGACAAGGCAACAGGGAAACAGTTGTGTCTGGCGTAATAAGCAGCACTTTGGGCAGACAGCTGGAGTCTAAGATTTGAAGATGACGGGTATCGAGAGACTTCTGCAATTGACAGGCTCGGACCCTGAACGGCAATGAAAAGCCTATTGTGCAGAGCCAAAGAAAACGTAATAGTGAGGTGGAACAAGGGGACAAGGTCAATGCAAAGATGAGGCCAAGGAGGAAAAGGAAGATGCTTTTCAAGTCAATGCCAACAGCCCAACTGATCACTCATCAAACACTGCTGCCATCTTCATTCTGGCGAAGGGTAACTCCAATGATCTAGTTCAGGTTCCAAAGCTCAAGATAAACAAGCTGCTGCTTATGTTCCACTCCAGTCCTGTGTCACTCTGCTGCCTAGATTTCAAATTAATTTACCTTTAAATTCCCCACAAAGGCCCTGAACCAGTCATACAAATTTTATGCATCTGAAAGGAGCCATTTTTGTTTCATTCCAGTGATGCTGGCTCAGTGCCTGAAAGTTATTTGTGAGTGAGTGATTCTCTTTTCTCTTGCCACAAATCTCTGCATGTCTTCCCGGGGAATAAACTAACCTTCAGGCCATTCCAATGCTTCGCTTTTAGAAACCTTGGTATTAACGAATCACCACCGTACCAGCAGTGCACCTGGCTAAATACACTGCACTGTTACACCACCGTCACGGGAACTCCAACTTAAGGGTGTTTATCGTCTTAACTAACCATGCCACTAACTTTCCAAAGCACTTTGTCATTACTGGTTACCGTGCGTGTTTGTGTGATCACACCCTGTGCAAACACGCCTAGGGCTACGATTCAGCTTCCCGGCACAGAAGGCTACCAAGCCTTTCCAGGAAGGGTAATCGCTTTCATCAACAGTGTTTTTCACTGTCAAGAATAGCAAGCCTTCACTTTCAGACTACACAGAGAAGTGTGTTTTCCTGGATGCCTTTATTGTCCTGTCCCCACCCTATCCCTGCCACCCTCCATCCATCTTTGGGTGGAGTTGGGAGATGTTAGGCCTGCTGGAAGCCCAGTCCCCAAAATGGCCTAATGCTCAGCAGCCCAAATAAGGGCCCCTGTGCAGAGGAGGGCATATGCTGGGCACCTGAGCAGCGTGGTGGGTCCTTAGGCCCTAGGCAGGAGAGCAGAAGTGCTGCTGGGCAAGGACCAAGGTGCGTCAGCAGAAGGGCGTACGGGAAGCCAGCAGTGCCTACCTGCCCCTTCTTGACAGTGCCACGTTCTTCCCAGGACCCACGTTTGCTGGCTCTCCCCACATGTGGGAATTGTACAACGGGAGGCGCACGCAGCTTCCTCCCCCTGGAACTTCCCATGGGAGGAGACGCAGTGCCTGACGCAGGCAGCGGCAGATTGACCGTGGACAATTATTGACCATGGACAGACAGAAATACAAAGGAAAGCTTTCCCCACGAGGAGAGAAATGGGGGGAGAACAGCCAGGGCCAGCCTTAGAGGTCCCCACCCAGCTCCAAGCGCCGTCCAGCAGTGGTTCGCTGCCCAGGTAGCGTAGGTCTGAGACCATTACAGAGAAAGTGCTGTGAGAGAGATGCCAGTTTTGTACCAATTTGATCTTGTCCCTTTTCCCATTCTCTCCAGGAGTCAGGGCTGCTCGGGACAGTAACTTCCCAGTATTCATTACCTCTGCCACCTGTCCCGTTCAGATGGGAGCAGTGAGATCAGAGACAGCAAAAGTGAATGTTTTAGCTTCGCCCCCCATCGCGTGGCTTTGGCCCTGGATTTGTCTCCTCTCCCCTCCCGTCCTTTACTTTCACTGTGTCCGTAGGGAGTAGCGACGCCGTAGCGTACGTGACTGTTTCAGCGCTGAATGTTACACGAGATCATCCGATTGTGTAAGAAAATGTACATACAGAGAATAAAGAGTTATCTATATCCACACGCAGAACTACTGGCTGTGATTTATTGCTGGGGTTTTCCCATCGCTTCTCTCTCAACACTCTGGTGTGGCTGAGGCTGTGGCTCAGGGATTATGGAATCATTGATTTCATTATAGGCCCAAGCAGTGCATCGTTTGACAAGCTGGTCTGCGTAACTTTCCCCAGTGCTGTTCCTCCAGTTAGGGGAAGCTTTTGCATACCCAGCCTTCACTGCAGGCCCTCTTGCCGTACAGAATTTAACACTGTCCTTTCACTAGGCGTGGGTTCAAGTGGGCGGAAGGTTGCACAGGGCAGCAACTGTGCTTCTGCTGACTGGCACTTTGGTGCAAGTGTCGATCTCTGTACAAGAAAACATGGTACTGGAGAGAAGGAGCATGGTCTTGTGAGTAGAGCACTGGACTGGAGATCGAGGGCTAACCCTGACTCTCCACTGGTCTCTTGAGTAAGTCACTTCCCCTCTCACCCTTTGTCTCATCTACTTAGATTAAGCACTCCAGGACAGTGTTTGCACAGCGCAGCCTTCAGCTGGGTTGGGGCCTCTAGGTGCTAAATAAAGTTACTGGAAGAGACACTACAGGATTACACAAGGCAGCAGAGCAGATACTAACTTGCAGGGTCTGTTTCACTGCAGCGCAGACTTTCCCCTGATGAGCACCAACCCGTTCAACGACGTCAGTAAGAAAGGAATGGGCACCTTTCACTCAGAGCCCACACGCTATGGATTCTTAACTAAAAACCAGAGCAGGGAAGGCACTTGGGTCTGGGTTTGTATCGTCGCGCCTATACCAGCAGCTTTGGTCACCACAGCCTCAAAATGGGTCTGAAACTGTAATTTTTCTGAGGTAGCTGGTCCCCTCCCAGCCTGTGGAGCTGGGGCTGTAGAGAAATTTCGCTCTAAGCCCTGAGCCCATGGGTTGACTATCCTCGGGAAGCTCTGTTTAGAAGATGGTCTTTTGGGAAAGGCGGAGGGATTTGGGTTAAAAAAAATCAAGGGATTCTGAAAGAGGTTCCATTGCTGGCTTTGCTCCCAATGGAGAGAGCGGGGCCTTGGCTGAGATGTTAGAAATACTCCACTCGCAGGAGATATTTAAGAATTATGCAAGAATAAGTAGTTACGAGTCTCTTCCTGCAGGCTCCATATGGAACAGACGGGACCAACTCTCCTCTGAGGCAGAAGGAATAATGCTCTCAAATCCCACTGCACATGGCCCCCTAAAGAGGGCCAAGTAGCAGACCAGGGGTTCTGGCATCTGCTAAAACATGAACAGTTGTATTGTTAGTAAGCGCAAAAGGAATGAGTCTGAGGACAGGTCAAGCAAGCACCCTTGGCTTCTCCCCCAAGAGACCAAACATGCAATCTGCAGTGTAGGCACTTTCCAAACCCTGCACTCTGGGAAAACCTGGGAGACTGAAGAAAATGGAGGGTCTCCTGCCTTAGGTTCACGCCACTGAGAAACCAGGAGGGGCACTTACGCATTTGTAAGAAACGTTTCTATTTCTAAGCCAACAAAACTGGCTTTAGGTTGCGAGCTCTCTGGGGCAGCACCTGCCACCACGGGGCCGAGTGCTAAAGTAAAATAGGATGTGGCCAGTTTCTAAGAACGCTGTATTCCCAGTAGGTGTGGGCATCGTTCCTCGAGCTGCAAAGTTTCAAAACGCAGCTACATCAGGACTGGGATTGCTCTGAGGACTAGGAGCCAGTGGTATTCTAGCGAGTGCTGCACCTTGTGACCTCATTCAAGTCACTTGCTGATCACCCTCTCCTTCGGAAAGCCAACTAGGCCGCCGGAGACTTAGCTGGGGTAAGCCCCGAAGCCAGTACTTTGCTACTCTCCCAGGGTGGGTGACAGGGCAGCTTCTATTCACTAAACAGAATACCCCAGCCAGGCTGCGCTGCTGCCTTCACACCACTCCCCCAGCGCAGTGAGACACAGGCGGAGCAAGGGGGACGCTGCTCCCCAAGGCAGCCCTTGCAAGCAGAATGCCAACTCAGAGCAAAAAGGGAGGAAGGAGCTACATGTACAGCCCAAGGAGGGGGCAGGAGCTAACTGGAGCTGGTGGGGAGCCTTTTACTTCTCTCACAGGGAGACAAGAGTGAGGCAAAGGGAACATAAGAATGGCCATACTGGGAACATCCAGCCCAGTGTCCTGTCTTCCGACAGTGGCCAATGCCAGGTGCCCCAGAGGGAGTGAACAGAACAGGGAATGATCACGTGATCTCTCTCCTGCCATCCATCTCCACCCTCTGACAAACAGAGGCTAGGGACACCATTCCTTACCCATCCTGGCTCATAAATTCATGGAGGTTAAGTCCATTAATGGCTATCTAGTTCTCTTTTAAACCCTGTTCTAGTCCTAGCCTTCACAACCTCCTCAGGTGAGGAGTTCCACAAGTTGACTGTGCGCTGTGTGCAGAAGAACTTCCTTTTATTTGTTTTAAACCTGCTGCCTATTACTTTCATTTGGTGACCCCTAGTTCTTATATTATGGGAACAAGTAAATAACTTTTCCTTATTCACCTTCTCCACACCACTCATGATTTTATAGACCTCTATCATATCCCCCCTTAGTCTCCTCTTTTCCAAGCTGAAAAGTCCTCGCCTCTAATCTCTCCTCATACGGGACCCGTTCCAAACCCCTCATCATTTTTGTTGCCCTTTTCTGAACTTTTTCAGCTGACTCAGGCTGTCCTACTGGGAAAGTGGGGCTGCAAAAACTTGTGTGAGAGCAAATATGTCCTCCCAACCCCCGCCCAACATAGCCACTGTCAGCAATATACCATCATCCATCTTCATGATCGGCAATCTGATACAGACCTTCCAGAAGCATCGACGACAAAACCTAATGCCTCTTGGCCTGCAAATGGCAATTGACACAACTTTCCGAGTCAACGAGCCAGTGGAGTTTTATTACGTTACAGGCGCAGTATTACAAGCCCATCCGGGAGCTGCCCATTTCCGGGTGCAAGCCGGGTGGATGGCAATCGACAGCCTGGTTTCCAACATTCGAGCGGGAGAGTTTGACGCTCACCTCCCACACATTGTTATTGTGAGTATCGGGGCACAGAGCAAGGGAGGAGAACAGGGGGTTCAGAATCACAGAATGGCACCACCCCCTGAGGCAAACTAGGGGAAGGAAAAAAGAAAAGGATGGTCTGTGCTATCACAGCGGGACTTGCAGAGCAGATTAAGGGGGCAGCAACGGTATATAAAGACAGTGCCCCACACTCCACACCCATAGACACTCCTCTGGCCAATGAAGCAGGGATCAGTCCTGGCACCGAGAGTTGCTTAATGAGCAATTCTGAAGATGTGGGATCACTGGTTTCCAAAGCAAAACTGATACAGTTTGAGAGGCAGCACGTTAGACGGCGTGTGGTCCAGGGAAGAGCCGAACCACGCCAGGCAGCATTCTGCTTGTTGTAAGTTTCCCTGCACAGACTTCTCTGCTGGCGTCTCTGCTCAGTTGGAATGGAGAACCACAGTCGCACTGCTTGCTGATCACGCAACCGAAGAGCAGTCCCGTCTCTAGTCTATTGCTCTCTCACCCCCGTCACTGCCCCATCCATCCGCCGTTATTTGTACCACTGCGTCTATTTGGGCTTTGGAATTTCATACTGGATCTCATCAAATTCTTGTGAGGGGTCCAGGACAGGGCCAGGGACCGTCACCGTCTGAGAGAACAAGACACCGAATTAGCTTGCCACCAGACTGACTGCAGAGAAGCTCTGTGCTGAAAGCCCCTGAGCTAACAGAAAAACACCTTCCCAGGCTACAAAGGCAACCACAGAGTTATGGCACTGCACAGCCCTCGAGCAGGAAGGTGGCCAGATGGTGCACGTGTGGTAGGAACATCTGTGCCATTTCTCTCGTCTCACCAGCCTTCCTTAGCTGGAACCTGTCTGCTGTAACATGTCATTGCCAAAGCAGCAATAGCCCATGCATGTCTCCGCCAGGCCACATGCAGCAGCAGCAAGCCCGGAGAGTGTAAATGGCCAAAAGGGGTTGACTTCCTCCTCCAATCAACTCTCGGATCAATAAAAATCAGTGTATATAGTGTCTTCCAGCTGAAGACCTGAAAATGCTTTACAAACCTTAACTGATTAAGCCTTCCAACACCCCAAGATGGGGATAGGTCAGCATTACCCCCATTTTACAGATGGGGAAGTTAAGTCACTCACTAGAGGATACACAGCACGTATGTGGCCGAGCCAGGACTAGAAACCCAGCTCTCCTGTGCTTTAGCCACAAGATCATCCCTTTCCCTGGGCCTCCCACGCCATTCAAACCCCAAAGCTCCTAGTCCCCATTCCAACCAGCCGCACCAGGCAGTGGCTCAATTATATCTAGCCCGATGTATTATTATTTGCCCGAATCGTTGCAGAAGCTACTTAGCGATATCCAAATTGCACCGAATGGCAAGAGGGGCTGGTGCACGCACCGGAGAGCCTCCAGCAGTGAAGCTGCGAAGATCCTGAAAGAGCAGCTTTTGAGCGCAGGACTTGAGGGGTGGGGGTAGTTTTGCAGACTCATCACATGGTCTATGAAGCAGGAGTGGGTGCCTGCTCTCAGATGCGTTACCTTGATAATGGGGTCCTTTGGCGGAGCCCAGGCTGGCACTATCTTGCCGTGTACCCTCCAAGACCCATAAACGTTGACCAGGTGCCTCTCGAATACGACATACTCCAAAACATCTTTCGGCACCTGCTCCCCACCGTACATCAGCCGTCCAAACTGGTCATAGATAGCCAAGGTCTGTAGGGAGAACCATGAAACCTGTCATGCGGACATCAAACAAGGGCTGGCTGTGCGACACCAGGCAGAGAAGAGACCGTACCTGTCGGGTGTGCATGCGGACGGTCACCTGGCCATACAGGTTGCCCTTGTTCACCATATCTGGGCACCGAATCTGAACCACCCTGGGAGGCTCCAGCGACTCCACAAAGCTCCAGCGGATGGTTTTGTATCTGTTCCCACGCACCATTTCCTAAAGAGAAAACGATGTCACTTAGCAACACGAAGACGAATTGGTCGACGGGCTCCAGCCCTCAGGGGATAGAGAAGCTCCGAATTCATGAAGGAGTAAGTGCACCGTCTATGCTCACGTGGCACGACGGTGAGACGCAGAACATGAGGGGTTAACTCCGGGCCCTCTGGTCGCAGTGCTGAGCACTGTTACAAAAACTCAGTATCACCGGGGCACCATAAAATGCGCTCAGCTTTCCAGGGGGATATGGATGAATGCCTTCCGGTATCACCATTACCCCAAGACAAAGGAACTCAAAGATATGGTCTAGTTTACATGCTTCCTTAGCACTGTTTTAACGGCATCTTAGGGAAATGAAAACAAGCTTGCTCTTAGCTGAACTGGGCCTCCCCCTTACGTTTCCAATGCAACAGGAATTAATGTGGCTTTGTTTAACTTCCCTTGACTGCTCAAACAGGGTCCCTCTGTTAGTTACCAGGGCAGAGCCAAAGAGGCAGCTACAACTCTCTCTGGGCCTGATTCTGTTGCCACTAAAATCAACGGGGGAGTTTGGTATTCTCTGCAATGGGGGCAGCAAGCCCATTGTGGAGAGCCGGCAAAAATGATGTTCATTGTTCTCTAAAAGGTAGATCAAATTCTGGTCCCGTAGCACACAGCAGCATCCCTTCAGCTCCAGTCAGATCCCAAACTCATGTGTTTACAAGACACTTCCACACTGATCCCGAGATAAACATGGAATGTGTGCTAGAAAGTGCCTGGTCCTTAACTCCCAGCTAGACTTGTGTTCTGCCTCATTTCTGAGTACAAAGAAAGAAAGGAGACTGCTGATGGTTCAGCCCGTTAGTGGTTTCTAAAGGACATGCTGACTCCAGATAAATATTTACCGGGTAGCAGCGTTCAGTCACCAGGGAGTGAAGTTTCTGCTTGTTGAAACTGTAAAGTGAAATACACCACATTACTCAGATGCACGTGCTGAAAAGACACACCCAAGAAGCCCTGCTTCCCACACATGTTGTATATAATCCACTGGCAAATGCAAAGGGCTGAGCTGTGAACCAGGATTTCAAATGAAGGACAGAGCCCAAATGGAACCAGGCCCCAAAGGCAATGACATTTAACAGCAGGACTCCCTCGGGAAGCCAAATATGTCTCAACTGTTTTACTGGCGGTTAAAACTGTAACTAAGCAAGACGCAATTTTGAAATGTGTTTTGCTTTATCACTGGAAAATGGTGCAAATTAGCATGACATTGTAACACTTAGGATCAAAACAATCCCTCAGAGGCCTGATTTCCAGAGGTGCTGAGTGTTCACGTGTCCACCAATTTCAGTGAGAGCGGCAGATGCTCAACACATCTGGAAATCAGGCCCCAAATATATTTGCCATCTCTTGTTTCTTGCTGTCCTTGTCAGCTGGAATTAAAGGAGTATCGGCCTGTGGCATCTCAGCCACCTCCTATTCACGGAGGTAGCAGCAGGAAAATACGTAGCACCTGAGAAATATAGAGGATCTACTAAAAAGAAAGGAGGAAAGAATATGGCACATAAGTGGGCAAAGGGAAAGCCCTGAAAAACCACAACACCCAGAAAGAACAACTCTTACTTTGTCAGGCAATTGTGAGCTTCAATGAATATCTCCTGGGCCTTCTCGGGGAATGTTCTAGTGCTGAAGTAAGTATCATAATCTTTTACCTTCCGGAGTCTGCAAAGACAAGTATAAGAAATGTTTTATGATGGGAGCTGGTCTGACGCCCTCAGCATCCAATAGCTTACAGCAAATACAGTGCTCTCGAGCAGAGTGCAATTCAGAACCCTCACATCCTTCAGATCAAGACAACTTCACTTGCGGGGGAGGGATAGCTCAGTGGTTCGAGCATTGGCCTCCTAAACCCAGGGTTGTGAGTTCCATCCTTGAGGGGGCCACTTAGGGATCTGGGGCAAGAATCAGTACTTGGTCCTACTAGTAAAGGCAGGGGGCTGGACTCAATGACCTTTCAAGGTCCCTTCCAGTTCTAGGAGATTAGGTATATCTCCAATTATTTTTTTTTTATTTGCTTTAATCCCAGCTTCCATTAAGAAGTCACTGATTAGGGACTCCCTGATGACACAGAGTCTCCTCGTGCCCATGAAAAGCTATTACATGGGTGGAGTGTGTGGTCTAGAACAACCATACAGCATATAACATTGCAACAAAAGTCAGGCAATTTGCCCCGTAACTAGTGCCTTGCGCTTACTCCCAACAGCAAAGACTCATGTTGAAGTTTCCAGTCAGCGGCTTTGCAAGTGAGCAGAGGCCGTGGACACGGAAGGGAAGTAAAGAGGAAGGATAACCATGTGATTAACCTACTGGAGTGGGAATCAAGAGTTCTGGGCTCAATTTTCAGCTCTGCCACTGACCCCCTTGTGTGACCTTGAGCATGTCATCTAATCCCTGTACCTTGGTTCCCCGAAAGGGGGATGATAATACTTCCTCTCTCCTCCCACCCTTTGTCTTGTCTATTTAGATTGTAAGTTCTCTAGGGCAGGGACGGCCTCTCACTCTGTCTACACAGTGTCTAGCAAAGTACAGCACCAATCTTAGCTGGGGACTGTGGACACAAGTGTAACACAAACAACAACAACAAACGGGAGTCTAGCCATCGTCTGTCAGGAGGCAGCACATCATGGACACGGTACCCTGAGGACAAAATACTGATGAGTAAATCACAGCCCCACCCCCCCAAGATTATTTGATGGCATCACAGAAATAGCAGAGTTAGCGGCACTGACATAGGACAGTACAGCAATAAGGCGAGATCCGGGTGGAAAAACTAAGCACCCTACTGTTGCAAGCAAGGATTTGCAGTGGAACTGCTGCTACACGAGCTTCTGAATGGAAGCCTGAGATACATACGCTAATTGTGAAGCGGCACTCTGCTTCAGCTTCTCCACTCTTTGCCTCAGCCCCTCCTTTGACAGAGAAGACAAGCGGGCATCACCCTCAGGAGGCACATAGGGGTCAAAAATTCCAGCTGCATTAGAGAGAGAGAGAGAGAGAGCAGGAAGAGATCAACACCATGGCAACAGGTTAGCTTCTTAAAGAAACATGAAAGTCTCAAGAGAACAAACAGTTAAAATACTAGATAGTCAAAGAGAAGTAAGAAACTGGGCTGCCTGTTTAGTCCCTAAATATGCTTTTATCCCAAAATCTAAAGGAAGGGACAGAGGTACAGAGGGGATTAAAAAGATCAGAGGATCGATAATAGTAGCCAATCACTGATACGGCACTGGCCCCGAAACAGCACAGGTTTGGACCTAAAGTTATTAACATCTATTGGCTCTTGGGTGGCCCCTGTGAGAGGTGTTTCGTGGGTCTCAATCCAGTCTCCACAACACAAGAACCACCACCACAATCATCAATAACTGGCCCCCTTCATGGCGGATTGGGGTTGAATGGGTCAGAGAGACTGGACTCCCCTCTCAATCCTAGAAGCAGTCCTTGCAGATTACAGAAAGGCACATTCCTGTGGGGGAAACGAAAGCTTGCCATGCACTATCTATCCCATCTCTGATCCATTAGTCCGGCACCATTCAGCAGCACTAAACAGAAGTTAAGTATTGAGGGTTATTCTCTCTACGTAGAGGCAGTGAGTGTAATCAGAGCCAACGGCCCCATTTTGAACCAATGCACTAGACTGAGAAAGGTTCCAGATTTGTTAGGTTACTGGCCCCACACTTCTGCCTACGATTCGTTCTCCCTCTATCCCACATCCAGTTCCCACCCCTGGAAGACACCAACAGCCTTTTGATCCTGTTCCTACCTGTGCAGGTAAGAGTGATGGGGCGTTCTGGGGGCTCATAAGGGATCACAATGCCTGCAGCCCTGGCTTTCAACTTCTCCTCCTCCTGAGTCATATGCTTGGCACTGACAGAAGGAGGGATAAAGTGCCGTCGCTTTGTTCTCGCAGGGACCAGAAGCAAGGTCTGAGTCAGTCTGGTAGGACTGAGTAAGGGTTCTACACCCTGAGGAAAAAACGCAGATAGTCAAGCCCCCAGCCTTCCTAGCTGCCCCCTCACACACCCGCTCCCCAGCTCACCACAGCCTCCCCCCCAGCTCAATCTGCATCCCCCCAAACCCCACAGCCTCCCCCAGCTCACTATGCACCCCCAGTTCTACAGCCCCCAGCCTCAATCTGCATCCCCCCCGGCTCACCGCGCGTCACCCCCCAAGCCCCGCAGCCCCCCCCCCGGCTCACCGCGCGTCACCCCCCAAGCCCCGCAGCCCCCCCCCCGGCTCACCGCGCGTCACCCCCCAACCCCCCCTCCCCCCCCCCGGCTCACCGCGCGTCACCCCCCCAGCCCCGCAGCCCCCCCCCCGGCTCACCGCGCGTCACCCCCCCAAGCCCCGCAGCCCCCCCGGCTCACCGCGCGTCACCCCCCAAACCCCGCAGCCCCCCCCGGCTCACCGCGCGTCACCCCCCAAGCCCCGCAGCCCCCCCCCGGCTCACCGCGCGTCACCCCCCAAGCCCCGCAGCCTCCCGGGCTCACCGCGCGTCACCCCCCAAGCCCCGCAGCCTTCCGGGCTCACTCTGCGCCCCAAACCCCGCAGCCCCCCCCCGCCCAAGCGGCTCCACCTGCAGGCACCGCCCGAGCGGCAGGAGCCGGGACAAACCCCGCTGCATGGGGGCCGCCATCTTGGATCCGCATTGCATGACGGGATGGCTGGCTGGCTGGCTACGGGGTCAGGGGGCGGAGCCTGTGCTGAGACTGGGGCGGGCGGAGGGTGGAAAATTCCACGGGCTGCTTCCTGAGTGGGCGGGGCAATAATCCCAAGAGCCCCCCCCCGCTCACTGTGCGGGGAGAGTCCCAAGCTCGGGGGGGAAGATATGGAGCCCCCCCAGCTCAGTGTACACCGGGGGGAGAGGGAGGGAGCTGAGACCCCAGCTCAGTGTACACCGGGGGGGGGGGGGAGAGAGAAGAGAGACGCCCCACATCCCCAAGTTCCATGTGCACTGGGGGGGAGGGATAGGGAGCCCCCACAGCTCTGGGTGCACAGAGGGAGCTGAGCCCCCAGCTCAGGGTATATGGGGGAGCTGAGCCCCCACTGTGCATGGTGTAGGGTGACTTTGTGTTCGCCATTTTGTTTACTGCTAAGTTGTTTAACAAGCAGGGAGATAGGGAGCCTTCCTCCCCCCCAGCTCTGCACCAAAGCTAGCTCAGAAAGTGCTGAACCGATCCATGTGCCAGCACAGGCCTGGCTGATAAGCCAATGTGTACCAGTAAGATAAAGACCCTATACTTTTTATTTGCATCATAAAAGCATCTTTTTAATCATAGTCAAATGACACTGGCTAAGAAACTAAAAATGGAAGCTCCTGGGGCAACAGACACATGCTGCCTTCCCTACACCCCCACATTGTGTAGGGTGGGCTCAAAGTTTTCTTTCCAGACCTAAGAACATTTACTTCACAAACTGGTCCAATGAATAGATCACATTTTAACTCCACAGGAGCAGAAATGTATCATTTGTTAAGTCTCTGTGACCAGTTGTTTTTTCCCTTAGAATAAATTTTCCTGTATAACCGCAAGGTAGTGCTATCAGAGAGTTAGCCTCTTCATCTCCTTGAGGGGTGAAATCAGGCACTTCCATCTTTAATCAACAGGCCTGTTCCAACAACTCACCCTCTTTCATATGATGCTCATGTGATACTTTCGTAGCCAATAGCTTAGGGACAATGCTTCAAAAGTCCATTGGCTTCCCTCTAGGTAAGGAGAAACTTCTCTCTGTGGCATAGTAGGCAAGGGGAAAAAGGAGGTTGTTACAAGGAAAAGCAAGGTGCATGCTTAGTTATGTATTCTTTTTATCTTCCACCTGTCATTAGGTGACAGATTGTTAACAAAAGGCATATGGACTGTCTGTCCCACTAACAAGAAAGCCCATGTGCTTGTGCATTAGGAATATTGGTAGTTGGGCCTCTGGCCATTTCAAAGTAGCCTCAAAGCACTCAACTCCCCCACCCTTCTCTTAAATCATACTTTCTTCTACTAAAGCCGAGCCTTTTAATTTCCCCCAGGCCCTCTGCATTAGTCATCATAACACCTCTGTTTTCAGTCATTTCTCAGCTCTCTCATCCACTGGCTTGTATTATTTAACACTGCAAAGCATCACCAGTTAGAGTTTGTATACAAGTAAAATATAAAGTGTTGTGTAAAAACAAAAAATCTTTAGGGCTCCTGGAATGTAATGCTAAAACATTTAAAAATGTAATTGTTGCTTGGCAGGTACTGCTACAAAATAGCTCCAAACATGAGCAAAAACATTGAGGGAGGACATCTTATTTCTGATAGTCTATTGAAGGGGGAAAAATAACACCTCACAAAGTGGGGAGGTCTTTCTATATGACAAATGCTTGACCAACAAAGGAGGGGCATCTATGAAACTGTTTCACCAAAAAAGATTTCAGGGAGACTAGGTGGGTGAGGTAATATCTTCTATGGGATCCACCTTTGTTGGTGCTCCAATTTTGGTTGGACATATTCCTGGAGGTTTTGTCACAACATCTTTAATTAAAGATTAATCTTGAATTCCTGGAGACTCCAGGACAATCCTGGCAGGTTGGCGAGAGAGATCTCCAGCCCGGAAGAGGAGCTCGGTGTGGCTTGAAAGCTCGTCTCTCTCACCAACAGAAGTTGCTCCAATAAAAGATATGAAAGAGACAAGGTGGGTGAGGTGATATCTTGGGACTGACATAGCTACAACCACACAACTTACTAAAAGATTTCAGGCAGTTAGCAATATTCCCCTAAAATCCAGGCCAGTTCTCTTATCCTCCCTGTCCTGCATTACAAGTTTATAAACTTTTCAAAGTTTATATTTTAAAACTCTATTTGATATGATTAAAAACTGGATGTTTAGCAAAAGAACATGAAAAGACAGTTTTAAACAGGAAAAAAAGTCAGGACATGAAGAGGAGGAATAGAGCGGAGAGATTGGGGGCTCTTTCTTTATCTAAAACTGAGTGAGGGGCAACAGCCTTATCTCTGAACATTTCTCTGGTGTTTTGTCTCTTTAAAACAAAAATATATATTTTTTCCATTGCAGAAGTCCTCAGTTGTGGCTTATACACTATATCCCACAGGTTCAAGCTTTATTTACAATTTACTAGTAGTGATGACTAATAACAGTTTGTTTGGTTGGGATTTTCGTATTCTGGTCAATTCATTTAGGCAAAACTCTGAAAAGCAATTGAACACTATGTTTGTAAATAACTCCTTTAAACATTTAGAAAGCTATGACATGTCTTGTTACAATTTAAAAATAAAAACAAGGGGGGGTGTAAAACCCTTCACATAAGGATTTTGTATAATACTGCTTTTCCCCAGGAACAATTACATTCCTATAAACTGTTGTGACCGGAGCTGCACTGATTTCACCAGCTGAGATTCTGGCCCACACTTTCTAGCCCACACTCGCTGGAGGGGGAAGGTTTGGCTCTGGGAGAAGCTGCTGGAGAGGAATCCCTGGAGCTTTGCCCTCATTTGTTTCTTGGCGAATACTGTGCTTGTGAAAGGGGTCGGCTTAGCAGCCCTGGGTACTGAGGCTCCCCCTATGTACTTCTCTGGAGTGCCACCCTGGGATGCATTTCTGGGGCTCAAGGGATAGCTGGGCCTTTTAAATCAATTCACTCCTTGGCCTCTACTGAATACGCCATAATGAGGCCCAGGTACCAGCTGTACCTTGGTGTTTGTGCCAGGGGCACCTGCCCATATGACAAATTGGGGTGAGGCCACTAACCTAGAGGGTGACAATGCAGCAAATTTTGTTCACGACTCCAGATTTACCCCGGTCTAACCACAAGCAGATCTGACTCCACGTGCCCTATAGCCAGTTCCCAGTCCCCTGACATCCAGAAGGATCCCAAAGTGCTCTGGAAATGACAGAATTCGTACTCCACTCCTAGCACGGCTCAGCTCCCAGCATGCAGAGCCACCTGCACCAGAGTGCACACTCCCCACACCCAGGGCAGGCAGACAGCTCTGATGTTCCAGGGACATGCAGGGAGCAACACTTACCCCACACTAGTCTTAGTCACTGGGGCGGGAGCGCCTTCCAATTGGTTTGCAAAGTGGGCTCTGCAACTTCATGGTGTCACAGGGTTGCTATACGTTTTGCCAGCCGGGATCCTGAAACATGTCAGGAAACGTTAACCACAACAGTTCTGATTCAGGACACAGGCTGAGTTGCAGACGCTCAGCTGCTTTAGAGAGCCAGCAAGGAGATGCGCAAAATGTGACGAGAGCCCCATTTATACACCCGGCCATTCAGCCGCTAAACACACTGCTCTGATTTACAAACCCTCACTTTGGAGGTGGAGCGGAGCAGCTTAGGGGGATAGGTATAGGGCCAGCTGAAGGGAGAGCTGGGCTTCGGAGCCCTGCTATTCAGAGAGAATGAGCATTTCACTCAGCCAAATCTTAAAACCATGTATTTACCTGCATCCCCACAAACTCGGGGGGCTTTGAGAAAGTGGGACATGGATTCAGACCATCCCGACTTTGGCAGCTGAGAGCCCAAGCCACCACTCCTCTTTTGCCCACCTCCATTTCAGTCTGTGGGGCCCCTGGTAGGACGTGGGGGCCAGAGGTCACCACAAGCCACCTTTCTGGTTGCCCCCAGTCTGGGGCTGTGCGGCACAATCCCTGCCCAGCCCGGTGTAAGTTAGAGCAGCCTCTGGTCCTCATTCCCATGGCATCCACTGCCACCCCCCCCCCATGCAAGTCCTGTTCTAGGGGCTGGGAGCAGGACCTCACACCAGCTGTGCACTGAGCAGGGGAGGCCCCAGCACCGGAGGCCTTCTCAGGGACTTTGCGGGGAGGCAGCTGAGTACCCAGGCTGCTGCAGAGCAACGTAAATGGGCCTTAGCATAACTGAGACTCAGGCCGATTAAATCCAAGTTGGAATGGGCAAACTTGAACCCAGGGGTGGCTCCAGGCACCAGCGCACCAAGCGCATGCCTGGGGCGGCAAGCCGTGGGGCACCCTGCTGGTCCCTGCGAGGGCAGCAGTCAGGCAGCCTTGGGCGGCATGCCTGTGGGAGGTCTGCTAGTCCCACGGATTCGGCGGCAATTCGGCAGAGGGTACGCTGGGCCGCGGGACCAGTGGACCTCTTGCAGGTGTGCCGCTGAATCTGTGTTACCAGAGGACCTCCCGCAGGTGCGCCGCCGAAAGCTGCCTGACTGCGCTGCTTGGGGTGGCAAAATACATAGAGCCGCCCCTGCCTGAACCAGGGCTCCTCTGTTTGGTTCTTGCCCAATATTCATATGTAATGGCCTGAGAAAGGGCGTGGTTCCTATGCTACTCATCACATGAGCCGAATGAGACAAGCTGGGCCAAATGTATCCCAGGTGCAACAGCTACAGTGGAATTGACTCATGATCATAAAAAATTCCCATGGCTATTTTTTTGGGGGGGTGGGGAGGGGGAAGAAGAGGTAGAGTAGGTGTGTGAACCTCAGCATCCTGAGGAGATTCCAGTTGGGCAAGTACCTTTATGCTGACCCTTACTCCCTTTTCAGGGCCAGTTGGATTCATTTTCGCTTCTGGTCATGAATGACTGGGTTGCAAACAGCTGCTGGGCTCTGTCAGAGTCACCAGGCCAACGGCCCCTTTGACCCCTCCTGATCTGGCCAAGTGCACCCCACACTGCCCAGGCCTCCAGCCATCACCTGGCTCGGGGTGGAATCACCATTCTCCCACTTGTGATTGAACTGTCCCATGGTACTCACTGTGGTGACCTCAGCAGGTCTGACTCAGGCTCAAATCCTGCTGCTCTGGTCTCTCCAGGGCTGTGATAGCAGAAACCAGCGACCAAACAGCCAAGCTTAGAACAACATCATTTCAGAGAAATGCAGTCATCAGCCAGCCCCATATGCCTGCCTGCTTACCAGGTGTCTAACCATCTTCCACCTGGGGACACTGAAAGAACTAGCTTCCTGTAGACTCTCACAGAGCCACTGTGTCCCTTGTCTTCCTATCCGAGCTCAGGGACAACTCCCTGGCAGTGGCAATAAATTCCCCCGCTCTTTTACAGCTGTTAATAGCCCTTTTGATCTTTAGCCTCCCAGCCTGGCAAAAACAGCTGGGTCATTTCAGCCTAGAAGCAGGCCAATCTAGTTACCCTCCCATTTGCTGAGAGGTTGCTTCTCTGGGACCACTGGCTTGCCTTCCTGTTCATCCTTTCCTCAGCTCCCTAATAATTTCCTCAGCTCCCATTTATACAAGAATGTTTTCTAACTATTACAGGGTTACCACCTCTAGAGCAACCCATCATGGCTGAGGGCAGATCTGCCACACTCCTGTCTCAGTTTCCCTCTAAGGATCCCAGAAATAATCCACAGAGGCTGTCTTGGAGCTAATGACACCCCAGCTTAGGGCTGGTTTCCTAACATCATTCAAAACAAGCTTCAAAAAAGTAGAATCCATCACCCAACACAAAAGTTCATACTCAGCTCTTGCATTTTCTGCTAGTCTGGGGGCTCTGCAAGCATCACCCTCAGGCGTTCCTATCTGGAGTCCTTCTTCCCCCACCTAGGAGAGGATCCAAAATTCTCCCTGGGTTGTTTTCTCTATGGCTTAGAGATCCCAGGCAAACCCATTCTTCTAGTCCTCCCCTGGTAGCTCAAGATAGCCTACAGGCACCTTACTACCCTGCCACCTTCTTTAAGCCTCTCCTTTATTTATCCCAGAGTCCTGATTGTATCAATTACCCATCTTGATTTTCCCCACCTGGGGAAAGAGAATTAACAATGTCACAGGCGGGGCTAAGACCTGTTTCCTGTTAAAGAACCAGCCACCCTGTGAGGAGCCCCAACAGGCAATAACTTCCCATCACTGACTAGGTCGCACACAGTGTTCATAAACTTATTATCATCACTGTGTTACATATCAGCTCCATTGCTGTCACTGGCTCCACCCCAGAAGTGGCTGCATTTCATAGCTAGGGATCCAGTTTGTATCAAAGCAGGGGAGGAAAGATGCAAAGTCATTTTCATTCCTGGCCTTCTTGGCCCGGATCCCTCATGCCACAGGCATTCCTCCAGCAGCTCTACCTTCCTCACTCCGTCTCAGGCGTGCAGAGCTCAGCAATGTGTGCTCTGAGGGAGGGAAGAGAAGCAGCCCTGGAATGTGCTCTGGCTGCTCTTGCTACAAGTTCTCTCTGCCTGCTGCTGAAAGTCCTGGGGCAGCTGGAGGAGGAATAAGATGTTACGAGCAAGGGAGGGGACCTGACTAGGCATCGGGGAACCAGTTTCGGAAACATAAGACCCTTCCAAAAGCAGCTTGCTTTGGGGGTGGAGCAGAATGGATGGGCAAAGCTGGGGGCCTGGCTCTCTCGACCCTCCCCACCACCGAGCAGAAAAGCTAGAAAGGGGCAAAAAAATGATGACGTTTTGAATTGCCTAGGCTGGGTCCTGGTTCTGAAAAGCCCAGTGTGCCGCCTTCGGCACAGGGTGTCCACTCACATTGGCACTCCGCCCGGGCAAGGATCAGAGCCATGCCAGCTACAGCAGGGTGTGTCTGCAGTTCTAGGCATGGGTTCCACAGGGGACATTGCTTCCCACACACACGATCCCTGGCCCTGCGGAACGGGGAGGCCTGGCTGGAACCGGGCTATTGACAGCGATGTTGACACATAACTGTAACCGGCAGGGTGTGTGGAAGGAGGATTATTCACCCAGGCTGCCTGTTGCTCAGCGGGCCAGATTCTCACTTACCCTCGGAGGCCCCCTCAAGCTGCTCTGACAGTGCAAACAGGGTAAAAAGAACTCCCTGAGCCTCCCCCCACCCATCTCTCTGCACCAACCTTGCCCCCAGCCCCCGCTGTAGGGGGTAAGTCGGGGGCATGCCTATGGTGCGCTATGGTGGTTCTGTTGCCCAGGGCCCATAGGGAGCTGTGGAAATCGGAGTATAAATTAGAACAGCTCCCCTTATGCCAGGGTGCAGTCAGGGCCTGAGTATTGGGAGCGCTGCTTAAAGCTACTTTCTCCCGCTCTGCTGCCCTTGTCCCTGCCTCAAGCACAGGAATGGAGTCACTGAGAATCCAGCCCACTACTTCTAGTCCTACACGCCTCTCCTCTTGGCCACGTTAACTCCCCTGGGATCCTGAGCTGCTCGTGCCAAAGCTGGCTCCGAATGTTAATCCTCCCTGTGCCATCAGCTCCAAACGCTAGGCAGAAGGAGTCAGCGTGCCAGCCCAGCGTCCCAGTCTCAGGAGTGCTGCTGAGTTCAGTGCAGGGGGTTCTGTTTGGCTCCTGGCTGGCTCCCAGGACTGGACTGAAGGACATGGGTCCTCAGCTGGGTCCAGAGCTGGACTCATTCCGAGGACTGGAGCTGCTGGAATGGAGCTGTCGACTGCTGCCACCACTGCTCTCTGGCTCGCTCGCTGCAGTTCAAGTCTCAGTTGATGATTTACGACATTCACGAGTCTGTAAGGGGGAAATTCTTTATGGCTGATTATCCACTTACGCAGAGAAAGCAGCAGGGAGGGCAGAGAGAAGGGAGGAAAAAAGCAAAGGGCACTGGGCAAGAGTCTGTTGATGTCAGCGGAGTTACCCCAGTTTGGACCAGTGCAAGTGAGAGTATGATCAAGCTAATGGTTTCCGCTTTGCTCTAGAAAAGGTGTTGTCCCTAGATGTGAAAGGGCAGTGCGGGACATCACAATGGAGAGTGTGTGGGCAGGTGGGAATAATCCGAGACAATGCACTGGAGGGAAGACGGCATCACCCCAGCACTAGGGAAAACAAGTGCAGATGTGCCAAGTGTGGGTTCTAGATGTCTCATGCTTCAGTCTAGATTTCTAGTAGATTCTAGGCTTCTTGTGTGCTTCTGGTTTCCTATGGGTTCCAGGTATCTCATGTTTCTTGTGGGTTCTAGTCTCCAAATAGATTCTAGGTTTCTCATATGACTCTGATTTCTCATAGGTTCTATGCTTCCAATGGGTTTTATTTTTTTCATGGGTTCTAGAGTTCCCATGAACCCTAGGCTCTTTGTGGCTTCTGGGCTTCTCCTTTACACACACCACAGGGCCTTAGCTGTATCTGCTCTGCAAAACTTTACGACGGCTCCAGATATCCACAGGTACCGGACAGCCTACCACTCTTGGCATCCATTGCAGCAGGAACAGCATTGCTCTTGTTGCTCCTTTCAATACCATCTTTCTGCCTGTCCCCAGTGCAGTTCTGAAAAGCAGGGGCGTCTCTTCCAGACTCTAAAGCAACTCTCTTACCAGGCTGTTCAGTCCCTGACTAGCCCCGAAACACAAAAGACAGCACCTGGCCAGTACTTCGCTTCACAAACTCGTGTGGGCTCTTTCCAAATCAGTCCTGATCTCAGAACCATGAGAGAAGGTCATCTGTCCTGACCCATGCTAAGCTTCCTGGCTGTTGGTTGAGCTGGCACGTTCTCGTTAGGTCATCCCTTTTAGCCATCTCTAACTGGCTGCCTTCCCTTCGGTGGCTGGCAATGTAGCAGGCACTTGAGAGCATGATGGGCACACTGAATACATGAACCAGAAGAAGCTCCTTGCCAGAGTGCTCATCTGGACGGACGGAGAGGGAGGCCAGCGCTCCACAAGGGCCTGCGGCTCTAGTTCTGAGCCTGTTGTGTTGGAGGAAGACCGATTATTAGAGATTAATAATTATTATTTTTAGAGATAGGGGCCTAAGAATAGCCCATTGGCACTGGTACAATAATAGTCAATGTCTCCCTCTCTCTGTGTGTGTGCAATAACTGTGGGCAACTTCCCTGACCTTTCAGTTAACTAGCAACCTCTCTGTGCATGGCAATGCCAGTGCTAATGCCAACGCCGGTCCCTCTCAGAACACCGGCCCATGCTAGCAGATTTGCTCTTGCTGGGTTGGGAGTGCCGAGTGGAGATGCATGAAATGAAAAACTCCACAACAGAGCATGTGGTCATTTATTTTCCTCACTGGTGCTGTTTCCCTCTACCCCGCCCGTTGCATATGGACACCTATTCATCCCACCAGGGACTAAACAGAAACTCTCTGACTCATTTTTACTTGGAAACCTCTGGTATGAGCCCAGGTCCCCAGAGGCAAACGGCTGATGTGCTAAATCAAAGCACTGCGTCTGTTCCTGCCCTGCCCGCCTCACTTTCCCTCCAGGTTTAGTCAGTTACCATCACAGGCAAGGGAGTGGGAGAAGGGAGTTTGCCCCAGTGTATTTCTTGCTCTTTGAGCTCCAGCTTTGTTGTCTGTGCAAAGGCTGTGAGACTAGATCCAGCCCTGGCCTAGAAGCAATGCTTAATTTGTAATGAAAGAGGTGGTCCGGCTCAAGCAATTAGGTGTCAAGGCTCAAGCAATTTTTTTATATTCATAACTGATGCAGCAGGCCCAGAGGTGCCGGGGCTCTGAACTGCCAAGCCCAGAGGTGCCGGGGCTCTGAACTGCCAAGCCCAGAGGTGCCGGGGCTATGAACTGCCAAGCTCAGAGGTGCCGCGGCTCGGCCTTGGCAAGCCCTGGCACAAATTAAGCCCTGCCTAGAAGCAGATGCAGGGGCACTTTGGATCCCTCAGTTTGTACTCAGGCACATTCCCCCACTGAAGTCAACGGGAGCTTTGCTTGAGTAAAGCACTTCAGGATCTGGCTCCTTCACTTTGCTGGCTTGACAAGTTGTACAAGTGCCCCTGGCGCATCACAGATCTGTGCCTAGGACTTTACAGTGCTGCTGGGCTAGAGAGGAAAGTGTGTCATCCAGCGTGGGTGTCAGGACGCCTGGTTCTATTCTGAGCTCTTCCACGGAGCTGCTGCGTGGCCATGGACCAATCACTCTGGGCCCCAACTTCCCTATCTGTAATAAGACCTATTTCACAGAGGGGTGAGTGGCTCAGTTTCTGTCTGTTAATTACAACTTTTCGATTGCGTTTCGCCCAGGTGCCTGTTTTACATTCTCACACCTTTTCTGTTCAGGAGGCTCCATGTCAGGAGGCTATTTTCCGGTGCCTCTTTCTTTTCCCCTCAAAGTTATACCGAGTTTTTCTCCATGGCTGTTTAGTGGGACTTCTCCTGCTTTTAGAGAGCTTGGTGAGGCATGTTTGCATAGCACTTTGCAAGCTGGCTGGGTTTGTCTCACAGTTTCAGTCCCTCCCTTCTGCCACATTCATTACCGAGTCCATCCCCTTTGGGTTTCCGGCATGCTCCACTGGCTGGATTCTCAAGGGCTCAGCACTCACAATAGGGACTGGGTTATCAGACACTCTGATCTGGGCACCGAAATAAAGGCCGGATTTTCCAAAGTGCTCAACCCCCAGCAGCTCTTGTTAAGATTTTCTAAATAGCTCGGTACCCAAAGTGGTGAACCCTTTTGCAAACCTGCTGGTATAGTTAGGTGCCAACATGGGAACTGAGCTCTTCTAAAATAAGGCCTTCATTGTGGGTGCCCAGCATGGTGGGGGAAAATAGCCGCATGTCACCCCAGATACGGTGTCCCGTTTGTGATACATGCTCCTATCTTTGGCAAGAGCCTGCCTGTGTTTTGTGCATCTGACTGTAGTAAGTCTGCTAGCCTGGCGCTGCTGTGCAGGGATCTTAGTTTGCGGTGGGTATTTAAATTTCTCCCTGTGTCAACGACCTCCCGATTTTATCTCAAGTCTCACGGTAATTGGTATTTTTCTTAAAGCCCCAGCTCCTGGTGTTAGCTGGATCCGTAAGAATGAAAAGTTGCTAGTCCTCATGGTTGCAGATAAAAGCATGGAAATGTGACCCTAGTGTATTAGAAAGGCTGAAAAGTCAGAAGGCGAATAACAAGAATCCAAACTGCTTTTTGTTGTTGTTCTTATTAAATCTCATGATTTTTTATAGCCAAGCTTATGTCCTTTCCGCTCAGCGGCATATGCTTTCAAAATTGACCTTTCCCAGGAAATGTTTCCACCACGGGCCGACCTTGCCTGGAAAACGGCATGGGGAGAATCAGTTGAGAACAGCCATGCTGTGATGTTCTGCAGCTTGCGATCAGTTTCGGTGACGTCTGGACCCGACACGCTGTGTTGCTCTTTGATGACAGACTGAGGGATTAACGGGGGCCTGCTGGAGCCCTGGAGGGATACGCCAACAGTGACAAACACCGCAAGGCCAGCCAGGACGTAACGGCGACCTCCTGGGAGCTCTGAATCAACGCGCCTCCCGTCCTGTTTCTTATTTCAGCGCACATGCCGGCAGGATCGTTCCTTGCCCAGACATGCTCTGGGGTTTGCTTCGGGGACTGTTGATCTTGGCCGAGAGGAAATGTTTCTATATCAAATAGCTGGCTAATGCGTAGTGACGGGGGCACTGTTGGGCAGGAGCCCATCTTGTCTCTGCCCATGGTATGTTCTGTGCCAGTGACTGTGTGAGCAAAGCAGGCTGGGAAAGGGGGCACAGAACCGTGCAGTTGATTTGGAGGGTCGACAGTGGGGAGAGGAGAGGGTTGAAAGTAGGAAGTTTAGTTTAAATCTGAATAATCAAGAGCTGAACTCATAATCTTTACAGAGCAAGGGAGTTGCCCAGAGCTGGGCATTCTCAGGGCTACCTCAGAAATCCCTTCTCTGACCTGCACGCGCACAGGCTCCCCCAGAGGAGGAGGAGCAGCAACTAGGGTGGGAGGAAGGTTTTCCTCACAGGGTGTGAATTGGTGGTAGCTGAACGAAAGAGACAAGGCACAAGGGTTTTGCTTTCAGTTTCATGGCTGCAGCTCCTATGAGATAATACTTGTTATAATAATGAAGGAAAGATGCTTAGTGACTGAGATTTTCTAAGATACCTAAGGGGTTTAGGCACATGGCTCCTATTACTTTAAATGGGAATTGTGTGCCTAAATCCCCAGGCAGATTTTAAAATCTGAGCTGACATGATTTTCATTGTCGAGATCCCTTACAAATATGAGCTGATTAATCCTCCCAGCCACATGCCGCATGAAGGTAAATCAATGTTATCCCCATTTTACGTGTGGGGGAAACTGAGGCACAAAAGGTCTCAGAGCTGCGATTGGAACCCTGGAGTTCCTGTTCTTTGGTCCTGTGCTCAAACTGCTAGGGAACCAGAGGGGATGAGTCATCTAACTCTGCAGATGAAAACACCTGTAACCCTGCAGCTTCACCACTGGTACTGTGACAGCCTCCATCTTGGCCGACACCCTGGGGATTGAACCAGGAACTTCCACAGGTAAAAGCATGAACTTCTGCAGCTTGAGCTAAAGAGCCAAGACTCTGTAACACTCATTAGTGGGTTACACAACCACACGTGGGGAATTGTGGGGTGGGATCTATCCAGGGCCGACAAATCCTCTGCCTTCACAGATTGCCTCTAACAGACGTGGTAACTATCCTGTGAGATCACCTGGCCCGAACTGACCCTCAGTTTGACCACCTGTGAGCTGCTATTACAAGCCATTCATGACCGTGGAGCGCAGAGATTGCTGGAGGCTATCTCAGCCATCTACTTGGCATGGCTACATCGTAGCTGTGTCCTCCCAGGGCTGGAGGAAGAGGTGTTCTCTACCTCTCCTGCATAGTGGTTGACAGTGACTTCCCGATGCAAAGCCCTAAAGTCAGTGTAACCTTCTCCCTGCAACAAACGACTATGCTAGGCTGTAACTGGCTACAGCTGTTGGATGGGAACGGGAAACGTATCCGGTGCAGACATGCAGACGGTCCATGGAAAAGAAGCTGGAGGGCCCTTGTTAAACAGAAGAATAGTGGTAGTGCCCCAGCTGGGGCTGCAATTGTTATGTCCTAGGGGCAGCCGGTGTAGGAAGCAATCACTTGAGGCCAGAGAGCAGGCAGCTAACCAAAACCTCCATTTTATTTACAGATATACAGAGAGCTCACTCAGCCGGTTGAAACCGGCTGAGCTATCCCTTAATAGTCTAACTCAGTTGCCATAGTAACAAAACCCATGACAACCAAATACACAACAGCAATGAATGCAGAAACACCCCCAATTCCCCATAAGGTTCAAGCTTCCTCCGCACGGTGCTGATTAGGCTGCACCTCCAATTGTTCACTGCTCCCGCTCCCTCCCCCAACCCCGGCATCATGCTCTAGCATTTCAACTGTCTCTGTGACATAGCATCCTGGGACCCCCTTGAAACTGCAGGTTTGGCTTCATTGTCTGAACTGTCCTAAAACTGAGCAAAAGACCCAGGGCTGGCTGTTGAGTTCGGCTCCTGCAGGCACAGCCACGCCTGTCACTACGATTGCATTTCATTATTTGTATTGCATCGTGGTAGGTGCTGTACCGGCACAGAGTAAGGGCATGGCTACACTAGAGAATGCATCTGCAGCTGTAAGTTCTCTAATGCAGCTGCTCTAAGATACCGGGAGAGAGGTCTCCGTAGTCCGGTTGGCTTCACTACTGCAACCCCGGTGAGCGTCAGTAGCTACAGTATTTTGGCGGGAGAAGCTCTCCCATCGACATAGCGCTGTGCACACCAGCTTATGTTGATGTAACTATGTCACTCGGCAGGTTGATTTACTCACCCCCCTGAGTGACATATGTTATGCCAACATAAGCTGTGGTGTAGACATAGCCTCAGAGACAGACTCTGTTCTGAAGAGTTTACAGTCTAAATCAGGGATCGGCAACCTTTGGCCCGCAGCCCGCCAGGGTAAGCACCCTGGCAGGCCAGGCCAGGCCGGTTTGTTTACCTGCCACATCCGCAGGTTCGGACGATCATGGCTCCCACTGGCTGCACTTCGCCGCTCCAGGCCAATGGGGGCTGCGAGACGTGCCGTGGGCCGAGGGATGTGCTGGCCGCCACTTCCCGCAGCCCCCAGTGGCCTGGAGTAGGGCCGGCTTTATGAAGGGCGGGGCCCGATTTGAATACCCGGCAGCGGTCTGGGGCTTCGGTCGAAGACCCCCGGAGCGGACCCCCCGCTGCCGAAATGCCACTGAAGCCCTGGACCGCCGCCGGGTAAGTTTTTAAAAAAATAAATAAATAAAATTTAAAAGGCGCCTAAGGCGCGGGGCCCGATTCTGGGGAATCAGGTGAATTGGCCTAAAGCCGGCCCTGGCTTGGAGGGGCCAGTGAGAGCTGCAATCGCCTGAACCCGGATGCGTCAGGTAAACAAACCAGCCCGGCCCCCCCAGGGTGCTTACCCTGGAGGGCTGCATGCCAAAGGTTGCCGATCCCTGTCTAAATAGATAAGACAGACAAACGATGGGAGGGGAAATGGAATGGAAGTGACTTGCCCAAAATCACACAAAAATTCAATGGAAAAGCCACGAAACCCCGGTCTCCTGGTCCAGCATCCTCTCCACTGGACCTTGCTATATCCCATTGTAAGAGAGAGAGGACAGAGTCCTAAAATCATAGTTAGCCAATACAGAAGATCCCTCCCAGTCTAACTCACAGAGGAATGTTTGCTGCAGGAAGTTACAAAATAGCCTTTCAGCGGCAAACAGCGAGATTTTATACAAGAGCAGCTACAATGCATGCAGATCACCATTCCATCTGCGGATCCAAGGGCCAGGCAGCTTTCTTCCCAGACTGACTGAATAACGATAACTAATTTTGATTGATATTTATCTAACTGCATCTGGGGCATTAAAATACATGAGAAAGCAGGGGTGCAGAGAGAATCAGTGCAAACAGGTTTTTAAATGCAACAGCTGGAGGCAACTGGTGCTCAAGGGCAACTCACAAAGGGGCCTATTGAGTTATTTCCTCATCTGTTACTGCGTCCAAGAAAAAATGTCAAACTTGTGCGTGTTTCTGTAAAAATACCTGAGATTCCAACTGTGAGCTGCTTTTTCCATACCTTCAAGGCAACATTCGCCAGTTGCCTTGAAGCGCCCCATTTTCACAACAGAAGGAGGAGCAAAAAAACCCTTGATCTCTTTTGTTCGCCAGATAAAATGATGAACTAACAGTGGCTGCTGAGATTCTGGGTCAATTACAGCTCATTGACTTCGGTGGAGGAGTTTAGGTCTTTTATGCAAGGATGATATTTAATCCTCGATCCCTCCTTTGTCCAACAGCTGCAGAGGGATTACCTGCCCGCTTCATTTTAAGTGGTTTCTTGCAACATGTGTTAACTCTTTATGCTTAACAATCTGTCCCAATTTGTATTGAACTGCGAGACTGGTTATCTTTCCCAGACCTGAAGATGGGCTCTGTGAAGCTCGAAAGCTTGTCTCTTCCACTAACAGAAATTGGTCCAATAAAAGATATGACCTCACCTACCTTGCCTGTCAAATCCTGGCACCAACACACAGCTACAACAACACTGTAAACAATGCTATACATTTGTCTTGTGGAACCACACAGCTGATTTGATTGGGAAGCAACATTGGCGGCGGGTGGAGATGTTTCCATAGGTTTTCTGGGTGGAAGGATTCTTCCAGCGGTTCAACACAGCCAAGACCATCTCATACTGTACCTATGGGAGAACCATAGCCATGGAAAGAATCTATCATCCCTTTTATCAAACTCAAGCCAAGCAACTACTTTGGCAACCAGATTCAAATGCAATCTGTCTGCAAATATTTGTTTCCATTTGGAGAAGATAAATTGCTTCCTGTGCAGCCGGTCTATGCGGGTTTATCCTACCTTTCAGCAAACCTTTGGTAGTCACTCAGAAACCACTGTGATTAGTGCAATATCAATACATAGCTAGCAAATAAGTCACTTTCAAAGGGATACTTGAGACCGGAATAAACTGTTCAAACGGACGAACACCCCTGGATGTAAACCAGAACAAGAAGCTGACCCGTTCCAGGCTTTAGATCTAGACCCCAAATGCCCTTACTGTGTGCCAAACCAAAGTTTATTCCTTCAAACCCTTTGACAACATTAGGCAGCCCCTGTCTGAGGCAGGAACCCATTTAGAAGATATTTTTATGTGAATTGTAATGACACATTTGAAAACAAAGGTGATCTGGACAGCAACAGGACGGTGGCTCTCTATCCGGGTATCTCTCTGCAGCCAGTCCTCTCTGCTAGGGACCTTGGCATAGTTACCTAGACCTTCGTTATGCCTAAGCTCATTCATTAGGCTCCTGCTTTGGGCTGCCCTTCCAATAGCACCCAGAAACAAGTGGTGTATCTGTAATGGGTTATTCTGGTTCTCGCTGTCTGCCTACTAATACGAGCAAGTGGTTCAGGGGATGTAGGGTGACCAGATGTCCCGATTTTATAGGGACAGTTCTGATTTTTGGGTCTTTTTCTTATATAAGATCCTATTACCCCCTACCCCCATCCCAATTTTTCACACTTGCTGTCTGGTCACCCTAAGAGGATGGGTAATAGGATATGGAGCCTTATACCTTTGGTCATCAGTTCTTATTCAGCAAAAACAACGAGGAGTCCTTGTGGCACCTTAGAGACTAACAAATATATTTGAGCATAAGCTTTTGTGGGCTAAAACCCACTTCTAAGGTGCCACAAGGACTCCTCACTGTTTTGGCCTATACAAACATGGCTACCCCTCTGAAACCAGTTCTTATTCAGTACAGCACGGTAGTTGCTGCCAGTCATTGTCTGTAGGCTATTCCCTGCCCTAGTAACAATGTAAGCAATGCAGTGTCTATACTGACACTGCATCGACCTAACTACATCAACATTGACTCTGCGCCTGCTCCTGGTGTAGCAGGCCAGTTAAATCGGTGGGAGTGAAATTTTAGTGTAGACACTTCCATAGTTAGGTCAGCATAAGCTGCCTTGCATAGCTGCCTTGCATTGACCTAACTGTGTAATGAAGACCAGGACTCAGAAAAGCAGCCAAGGAGTGAATGGGCCATGGAGACAAACTGATGCTTTCACCACAAGAGTTGGGTCAAGACGCTGTCTTTTCCAATGTGTTTGTACAGCACCCAGCACAATGGGGCCCTGATTCTGACTGGGCCTCTGAGCACTATGCTGATATAACTAATAATAATTAATCAATCTAGGAATAATGTCAGGCTGGGAAAACGTGTACTGCTGCTGCCCATGCTGTTCCTGTTTGGGATACAGGAGTCCAGTAACCAAGGCTCCCGCTGGTACCTTTCACCAGCACTGAATTTACTTAATGACAATTAACTAATTAATTAAAAACAAACAACCCCCCCCCTTTCCTCCCCAGCCACCTGCATTGACAACTTGTATCTCAAGTTTTAGCACACTGGGCCTGATCCTGAACTACGTGGCTTTGCTCTTGGTTTCAGTAGGTGCAAAATCTGGCCCAGCATGAATTGAAACAGCTGCATAGAAAATGGGTTTTCTGATGGCAAAGGTAATTTGACTCCTCTATACAATGGCATTAATGGGTGGTGCTGCACAATTATGGCCCCTGCACAGGCAACCTTCATACAGCTGATACAATGCACTATGGCTGGCTGGCTGCCGTGAAAATGCATGAGGCCATCTGAGATGTTCAGTTCTGGGCATCTGGACCATGAGACTGGAAAAGCAATCCTGTTTAACTTATTAAACAGGTATAGAGAACTTATTAAATACCATGCACACCTCCAGCCATTCTCTTCTGTCTCCTTGCCTGTCCTCAGGGCCTTGCAGCCAAAAAGAAATCCCAAACAAACCTATGCTCATCAGCTGTTTTTGAATTATGCTTCAAGATGGTCTGTTCTTTTTCCATGCCCCAGATCCTGCTGTAAACTCCTCTGGGTCTCAGCAAATTAATGCTCTCTTTCTCTCTGTGCTAACTTATATTTTAAACAGTGAGATATCACTTTTAACTAAAATAAAACCTTCTGAAAAATCCAGTTGTGGTTTCCAAGGATAGAAGGAAATTAACAACAAAACACTTTCCCTGCATAAGATATTTTGCTCCCTCTTAAAATAAAGGAGGAAATAGAACTCAAAAAGAGATTTTGTTTTTTGGCATTTGAGATTTTAATCAGGTTAATGTTTAACACTGGGTGTACCCATGGAGGACATCTGGGCTCTATTTAGTGGACCTAAAATTACTCTCCCCAGTCTGCCAGGAACAGTGGAAATTAACATGCAGGGTGGAATGGAATGTCCTCTGTCACTTAAATGTGAGCTAAGGAACCCCAGTGATAGGATATGGAGGTGGGGTTAATTTATGAGACCTGCACATCCTTCAGCTGAGCAGAGGTCCTTGATTCAGTGCAGGCCCCAGCTTAATGGGCAGAGAAAAGGGCTGTATGAAACTGAGCCACCACCAATAATAAAATAAATTCACTTATCCTCCTGTTCAGCACTGGTTAACCTCAACTGGTGTTTTTTTCCTCAAAGCCCCAGCTCCTGGAGTCCTGTTATTTCATGAGCTGCTTGGCTCTCATTATGGTTGTGGAAGAGGGTTGCCACCTTTTAGGTACAAAACCTGGGATTTTCCTGAGCCCATAAAACTGGACAGCTAGCCACGCGTACAACGCACCTTAACAGATTGCCCGGGACAGCTACCACCAAAAAAAGGGTGGGGGGACCCAATCCTGGGAAAACCTGGACAGGTGGCATGCCTGTTGTAGAAAAACACAGGGAAACGTGTCCCATTCACAAATCAAAAGGCAAATAAGAACAACCCCAAATGTATCATTTTCTTTAACAGCCCAGTGGATGTAAAGGCGGGTTCACAGCCCCCAGGGGCCGGGCTGACGCTGTTGGAAGGGTGGGGGCTGGGGGGGGGGGACACACGCCCCAGAAGATGCTGCAGTGGCCAAGGCGTGACCCAGGGAGGCGCTCAGCTCTGGAGGGAGGAGGGGCGGGTGGGTTGGCTCTAGCGAGGGGGGGGGGCGCTGCAGGTTCTAGACATGGGAACCTCTGCCCCACGAGGGAGGGGGGATTGTATCCCCTCCCCGCCACACCCACCCCCCCCCTTTCCCCACGCGCACGCGCACGCGCACGCGCACGGCCCCGCCTTCTTCAGGCGGGGCGCGAGAAGGCGCCTGGAAGCGGGCGCGCTTCTGACGCAAACGCGCGCGCGCGCGCTCTCGTTCGGAGCGGCGGTTTCCAACGGCGCGCGCGCGCGCGCGCCCTCCCGCCGCGCCTCGTCACGCCGTTGCGTGCGCCCTCTCGCCGCGGTGCGTGGCGCCGTCCCCCCGCGCACGCAACGTCCAACCCGCCCTTGCCCTCTCCTCTCTCTCTCTCTCTCTCTCTCTCTCTCTCGGCCCCGCCCCCCTCACGCGACCGTACTCACTCCTGTGTCGGGAGCGCGCCGGGCCGAGCCGTCCTTCCCTCCCTCCGTGTGTGTCGCTCGCTGGCCGGGCGCGGAGCGCGGCGCGCTCGGTGGGTCCCCGCTGCCTCAGGCCTCCGCCCCCTCGCCCCGCCATGCCGGAGAAGCGGCCCTTCGAGCGGCTGCCGGCCGAGGTGTCCCCGCTCAACTACGGGCTCTGCCTCAAGCCCGACCTCGTCGACTTCACCTTCGAGGGCAAGCTGGAGGCGGCCGTGCAGGTACGGCGGGCCGGGCAGGGCCGGGCTGAGGGGAGAAGGCGGCCGGGTGGGGGCGGGGGCGGCCGAGGGCTGCGTTGTCGGGACCCGGTGGGGGTGGGGGGGGCCGTGCAGGTGCCAGGCCCAGACAGAGACAGGAGGCCGGGTACGGGGGGGGGAGGGCTGGGCTTTGGGTGAGGGGGGGCGGGGTGACCACGCGCTGCGGCCCCGCCCTAACCCGGTCCTTACGACTGAGGGACCTTGGGGTCTCCCGGGGGCGGGGGGAGCGCTCTCCACGGTGGGGGATCGTGGGGGGGGGAGGCTGGGGGGATGCTCTTCCCCGGTGGGGGATCGTGGGGAGGGGCTGAGAGGGGGGGCACCTTAGGGGCAGTGTCTGAAGGTCAGCCTTTAGTTTCCCCCTTTGGGGTTCTGTGTTGGGAGGGTCTGTTCCCTGCCATTTGCTCTTGCTCGCCCACTCCCCCGCATTTCTTGGATATTTCCCTGTCTGCTTCCACATTTCTCCCCAATGTTTCCTTTCAGATCCGAAGAATCCAACATCCAGTGGTAGGTAGTAGTGCCAGTACTAGGCAAATTGGTTGACACTGTAGTAAAGAGAATAGGAGTACTTGTGGCACCTTAGAGACTAACAGATTTATTGTAGCATAAGTTTTCATGGGCTACAGCTCACTTCATCCGATGTAGCTGAAGCCCACAAAAGCTTATGCTACAATAAATTTGTTAGTCTCTAAGGTGCCACAAGTCCTCCTGTTCTTTTTGCGGATACAGACTAACACGGCTGCTACTCTGAAACTGTAGTAAAGAACATGATTTGTTGGGGAAGAGTCAACACAGCTTTTGTAAAGGGAAATCATCCCTCACCAATCGGTTAGAATTCTTTGAGGTGGGTCAACAAACATGTGGACAAGGGAGATCCAGTGGATATCGCACACTTGGACTTTCAGAAAGCCTTTGACCAGGTCCCTCACCAAAGGCTCTTAAGCAAATTAAGCAGTTGTGATAAGAGAGAAAGTCCTCTCATGCATCAGTAACTGATCAAAAGACAGAAAACAAAGGGTAGGGATAAATGGTCAGTTTTCACAATGGAGAGAGGTAAATAGCGGTGTACCCCAAGGATCTGATCTGTACACCAGTGCTGTTCAACATATTCATAAATGATCTGGAGAAAGAGGTAAACTGTGAGCTGGCAAAGTTTGCAGATGATACAAAATTACTCAAGATAGTTAAGACCAAAGCTGACTGCCAAGAGTTACAAAGGGATCTTACAAAACTGGGTGACTGGGCAACAAAATGGCAGATGAAAGTCAGTGTTGATAAATGCAGAGTAATAATATATGGAGATATACCTATCTCATAGAACTAGAAGGGACCCCGAAAGGTCATCGAGTCTAGCCCCCTGCCTTCACTAGCAGGACCAAGTACTGATTTTGCCCCCAAGTGGCACCCTCAAGGATTGAACTCACAACCCTGGGTTTAGCAGGCCAATGCTCAAACAACTGAGCTATCCCTCCCCCTACGTATAGGAAAATGTAATCCCAGCTATACATACAACATGATGGGATCTAAGGTAGTTATTGCCACTCAAGAAAGATTTTGGAGTCACTGTGGATAGTTCTCTGAAATGGTCTGCTCAGTGTGCTGTGGGAATAAAAAAAAAGCTAACGTTAGAAACCATTAGGAAAAGGATAGATAATAAGACAGTAAATATAATGCCATTATATAAATCCATTGTGCACCCACTTCTTGAATAGTACATGCAGTTCTGGTCGCCTCATGTCAAAAAAGATGTATTAGAACTGGAAAAGGTGCAGAGAAGGGCAACAGAAATGATTAAGGGTATGGAACAGTTTCCATGTGAGGAGAGATTAAAAAGAGTGGGGATATTGGCTTGAAAAAGAGACAGCTGAGATGGGATATGATAGAGGTCTATGAAATAATGAATGGTGTGGAGAAATTGAATAAGGAAGTGTGGTTTACTGCTTCACCTAATGTAAGAACCTAGGGTCACCCAATGAAATTAATAGACGACATTTGTTTTAAACATGAAAGTTCTTCACACAATGCACAGTCAAGCTGTGGAACTCATTGCCAGGGGATGTTGTGAAGGCCAAAAGTATAATTGGATTAAAAAAAGAATTAGATAAGTTCCTGGGGGATAGGTCCATCAATGGTTTTTAGCCAGGATGGTCAGGGATGCAACTGCGTGTTCTGGTTGTCTTTAAGCCTCTGATTTGCCAGATGCTGGGACTGGATGACGGGATGGGTCAGTTGATGATTGCCCTGTTCTATTTATTCCCTTTGGAGCATCTGGCATTGGCCACTGTTGGAAGACAGGATAATGGGCTAGAGGGACCATTGATCTGACCCCATATGGCCGTTCTTATGTGTCAGGGTTTGCCCCAGTCAGTATTCCAATCCAAAAGGTGCTGCATTTGAATGGTATTGTATGCATTCAGTCTCTGAAGCGGCTTGGAATTATCTGGTTGGAAGCCTTTATGTATAACTTTACAAATTCTTCTTTTTCCCCTTGGTTAACACCAGGTTGGAAGGGACTGTGGGCCTCAGTATCATACAGAGCAGACATGTCAGTGAAACAAGAGGCTACGCTACCAGTAAAAATGTGTAAACAACCCAAAACACTGAATTTCTCACTTTTTCTGAAAGGCAAAATCTTTACCATGCTCAGGCTTTTCCCTCTGAAATTAGTTTGAAAATGATGCACATTTGTTAGGTTCTTGCTGGGCTTTCTTTCAAACTGGCACAGTTTGAATGAAAAGAGAATGAAAAATATTTGAGGAAGATTGTAAATACCTTGTTTGAAACACACCCATCCCAAAATCCTTTGTCATAAAGGGGAGTTAAAACCTGCCTGTAAACGTAATCCTATGTGAGTAATAAGGTTGTTAAATATAAGTATAGGGGGGAGAAGACTGCTTCACCAGACAAGTTCGTGGTGTCTATGGAGATTGGGATTGGGAGTGGGTGAAAGGCTATGAATGATAGTAAATCTTGTGACTTGGCAGGAAGATGACCAATGATGAGTAAATTTGCATCATGAGGAAGAAATATTGAAATTCTGTATTTGGTGGTTCTTCTTTAGCTCAAGTGCTAGAGATGTGCTGCTAGGATCTTAGGGTCTTGCTTCAAGTCTAGGGCTGGTTTTGGAATTTTGAAAGGCCTTCATTGAGTTTGTATTTGGTGGGTTTGTTATCCCCTTTGAGGTGCTCTTAAGGTTAGGGTACAGTTCAGAGAGCACTGATCAGTGCATTTAGAGAGAATGCATCAACTAGTGAAGAAAAAATGTAATGTGAAGTAATGTGAATATTTTGAAGATGTGCCTATTAATTCTCTGAGAATCCTAGATATTTGTCTAGGCACCAAGTTGCAACGGATTTCATACATAGACACTTATTTTTGGGTCTTGAGTCTTCCAGATTATTTGGATTGAGAGTGATAACTGGACCCTCATCACCGGCTCCCGAAGGGCTAATATCAGGATTTATTAACAAGAACCCCAGTATTAGCAATGGCTGTGCAGACAGTAGTTTGTGCTGTGGGGTTAAGGAGAAATACTTTCTGACCTGGAGGGTGTAACATTTACACCTGGATGAATCACTGAGTTAACTGAGTTGTTTATGAAAGCTTGTGCTATTGTGTACCTCAAGTGTCTATGTTCTGCCATTTGGTATCCTCAGTCGTGAGCTGTAGAATCAATAATAAATATATAATTCAACTATCCTTTTAAGTGTCAGATTAAAGGTCAGCGTCCAATCTGTGAAATTGTTTTTTGCATTTGTAGCAGTAAGCAGGATATGTTGGTCTTTTGCACAGTGTTTCTGTTGGTGACCCTGCTGCCCAGGGCATTTGAGGCTCAAATATGTGTTGCACTTGAAGTCTTGGCTTTGGAACATCAGACTTTTGAAAACTTTAACCATGTAAACTGATTAATAACATTTTTTTTCATTTACTCCACAGAAGTAAATATTATACAGGGTCTTTTCATGTAAGCATCAGAGAGTAGAACCTTTTAGGATTCAGTAGTTAAGATTGTGTGTCAATTGTTGACTGAAGCAAATCATGCAATTTCAAAGTCTTGAAAATTACCAGTCCTTATACACCTCTACCCCGATATAACGCTGTCCTTGGGAGCCAAAAAATCTTACCGCATTATAGGTGAAACCGTGTTATATCGAACTTGCTTTGATCCGCCGGAGTGCGCAGCCCCGCCCCCTCCAGAGCACTGCTTTACCGCGTTATATCCAAATTCGTGTTATATCGGGTCGCGTTATGTCGGGGTAGAGGTGTATGTAATTTTTAATTTTGGCACTTTAGGTTTGCTTGTTACCTGCTCTCTTACCAGGAAACTACAATGTTATGATCTGTCTCTTGGTAAAGCTCACGTTTATAGCCAGGTGAATCTAACATCTTTTTCAGAGCAGTGATGGAGCTTGTTAACTTACTGTTTAAGTTATAGCTATTTTCTGTCTGGTTATTCAATATGACTTTTAACTGCTAAAATTTAGGCATTTACACAAATACATATATAATTCAGAAGTCTATAGAGCTCCGTAACAGTCATATAAACTGACAATTTATATTACATTACGCTTATATCACACTACAAATGGTGATTCTTCAAAGCATCTTGTGAGGTGGTTCATTTGTTATCCCCCATTTTACAGATGGGGAACATAAGATGGGCTAACTGATACTCCTAAAGTTAGAGGATATGTCTACACTGCAGTTAGACGCCCAAGGCTAGTCCATGCCAGCTGGCTTCATCTAAGGGGCTGTTTAATTGTGGTGAAGATGTGGTGTAGACCTACCTTGGAGGGTCCTAGAGCCTGAACTCCAGCCCGGACCTGAACGTCTATACCACAGTTCAACAGCCCCTTAGCCTGAGCCCCACGAGCCAGAGCCAGCTGGCATGGGCCAGCTGCAGGTTTAGCTGGAATTGAAACTAAGGAGGTCTAGCTCCTGGTTCTGCGTTCAGTCCACTAACCACACTTCCTCTCAATAGTCCAAACTGTTGTAAGTACCTTTTTGTAACTGTTTTAAAAAAACATAATTAATGTTTATTCAGAAAAAGATATGAACTGCCAGATAGTTAAGTCTCCAGTTCATGGAAGTCTCCCTTTGTAACTCTATTTCTAAGGATCCAGCCATCAACTCAGCACAGTCATTACACAATGTCTAGGTCAATTGAAGTCTATTTTGTTTCCACGTCCCAAAAGGCTTAATGCTGGACCAGGAACAAAGAAGGGATATACTAGCATACCGTTCTTCAGCAGCATCAAATTGAAAAGGCAAATCTGAGTTAGCTATCAACAAAACTAATCAGCTGACTCCTAACATTCGACTTCTGTTTTAATCCTATAAATTAAAGTTTGCAATGCTGTAGTGCCTCTGAACAATTACCTGTCCAGTTAAGGGTGTAACAGCTCAGAGCTTCAGACAGACTTGGGCAGCATGATTTTGCTGGTTTGCACATACTGGAAATTGTAAGCCATTATACTAAACATAGAGAATATACGCTCATGATAGTTCAGTTTTGTTATGTATAAACTGCCAGCAAAAGTCTTCCTGGCTGCACAATAGGTATCTTCTACCTAAAATGCTAGCTGTACAATATAAAATGTGTGGACCTTTTAAATCTCTCCTTTCCCAGTCCCTTTAATATGTCTTCAGGATATTCTGATATATTTAGCAGTGTTTTAGCCCGCATCTGTCGCTTTTTATAGCTTGCTTTTGCAGTGTCTGCCAGACTAGGGGAAGGCATGCATAGTATCTGATCTTGTAGTAGGCTGATTAGGGATTGATTGATTGTGAAGTGTTGCATTTAAGACTCTGAAGATCCATCTTTAGGAGTACAGTGTTTGTAGACCATCTCTTTTGGGTAACGACTTAAACTTTTAGGCTATAGCTACAGTACGCAGCTTTTAGCGGCACCATGCTGTTAAAAGCCGTGCAGTGTAGCTGCTGTTTGTCGGCAGGAGAGAGCTCTTCTGATGACAAAAAACTTCCATCCCCTATGAGCAGCAGCGGCTTTGTCGGCAGGAGAGCGTTCCTGCCGACAAAGCGCTGTTCACACTGGCACTTCTTGTCGATAAAACTTTTGTTGTTCGAGGGTGTATGCTTTTTTTTTTTTTTAACATCCCTGAACAACAAAAGTTTTGATGACAAAGTGCCAGTGTAGCCATACCCTTTGAGTCAGAGTCTAGTATAGCAGTTTGGATTTGTTGTACTTTAATTTAGATCTGAGTATGAAAATTAAAGGCAGTGCACTAAGTTTGAATCCATTTATATTTCACAGTCAGGGGTTCCTGCTATTACTCTTTCCATTCCTCCTGCTTTTCAAAATTGGCAAAACTCCTTAATTCTCAGTTCTGTGCAGTGCTATAATTCATCAGACTAAACGGTTATCCTTTGTTATACATTAAAAAGACACTTGCATAGGGATTGTGTAAACTTAAACATTTCTGAAGTGTGTGAATACTATAGGAAAATAATAGACTCAAATGCTGATTGAAATATTAAATAGCTTTTTATAGCAGAGCAATACTGTATTCAGTATTAGTAGATTTACTACCTGACTACTATAATCCAGTCTAGATATAGGTGAATAAAAATGTGGTTACCTAGATAAGGACTAATAAACGTAACTGCCGCTGCTTTTCTCTCATTGACATGATTGAACTTTCAGTTTTAAGAAAGATCTCTCTGCATATTTGTTTATATTCTAGGCTCTGAACTAGTTTTCATATTCTGGAGAGTAAAATACTAATCAAACGTTTGGCAGACTGAGTACATGGTTGTCGGAATGTTATATTTAGAATAACCATCGGACAACTTTAAATTACAAGGTTTTATTTGTCAAGTGTTGACAAACTGTACAATACACAGAGTCCATGCACCAAAGATTTTACAAGCTAAGATCTTAGTAGTATTAAAAAGGGGGTTCTGATGAATAAACCTTGAGACTGAAGTTCAGATCCATCAGAACTCCCCAGATGTCGTGTTTTTCAATTGCTGTAAATAGTACAGAAATCCTAACGAGGTATCTTCCCCTCTACTTTTCTGCTGCTTCAGTACCTAATCAAAAATTTCTGAACATCTTCAACTCATGTTTGGAATAGTTATTAAAATATCTATGTTCACAAGTTTTGGACTTTCAGAATTATGGTTCAGGTGAGGTAATCTGTAACTGAATTTTCCTTGTGCCCCACCTATTAGTGTGTTAAACATGGACACATCTATGTTAAATTTGATCTGAACACCAGAAAGCCTTGGCGATGGGAATTATAAAAAAAAGTGTAGGGGGGGGCCCTCATTGCTTTTTGACCTTTGAAACTAAAACTATACATGAGTATTTTAAAATGCATCTGAATTAAAGATAAAAACGACATTTTCAGAGTGAAATCTTGGCATACTGTCTAATTTTTCCCTTGTAATGAATTGTGGAATGGCTTGACTTTTAAAGCTTTGGATGCAGTTGGGCTTTCTGGTTGGCAAAGTCCAGTAAATGCAGTTCAGACTTTATTGATTATTATGTAATGGAAACTATAAAAGGATTCCACGAGCCAACCTTCCTTGATGGTTAAGTTACTTAGCCTCTATGCAGTAATTGTCCATGGGTTCGCTGCCTTTATTCCCTTATTACTCAAGGACTCAAATTGTTCAATGATCACTATTCTTTGTGCTAAGGTAGTTTGATATGGATGATAGCCAGAGCGTTAGCCTTTACCCTTTTCAGTTCTGAATGAGGTGCCTGATATGTCTAGTTCACTTCTATTCCAATGAAATTAGTCATTTTTGCAGTGGGATGAACTTTTTATTTTAAATTGCTGCTGGTTTACATGAATATTCTGACTTCAGTTAAAGTATTATCTCTTAATTTTCGGATCTTTGCAATGTCTAATCTGGACAATGAAAAGTAAAATTTCATGTAGGCTTAGTCTCTGCATCTTTTTTTGAAAGTGAAATTTATAGACCCTTCCAAATTAATTGTGGATTCAAATATGAGCAAGTAGATACTCCTCTTCAGATAAGTACACCATTTTGAAAATGAATCCCGCAAAGAAAGCTTAAGAAAAGAGTTAAATTTTTACTGGTATTTGAAGAGGTGAAATTGAACTGGCTTTGAGTTTGAGTTCAATAGGACAATTATAACTATTCTTCCTCCGAGATCATGGAAAAGCAATTGTTGTTTCCATTGAGACTTGATATATCTGGGATATCAACAACCCAGTTCAAGTTGGTAACAGAGAGGAGGGGAAACTTGTGCTTCAAAACATTAAACTTTGATCTCTCACTCGGGTGGATGGAATTCTCCTCTCCAGAGAAATAAGCTTGGGTGGGGGAGCGGGAGGAAGACTGGAGTAGGGCTTCACCTTTCCCTACAGCCAGTAGCAAGATAGTGGACAGACTGTTGATCTGTTCCAGGATGGGCGATTCCTGAGGGATCTGCTGGGTATTTAAACTCCGACACCCATCTCATCTCAGTTTTATTGCAAGTGTTTTTATTTTGGTTATTGTTGGCCCTGTAGTTACTACTTTTCTATTCTCCTTCTTTTTCTTGTACTGAATCTCCTTGATCAGCCTGATCTGTTTGAAGGGCGGCTTAATTATGTTGTACAGCTGTGGGGAGCAAGGGTGACACTTCACATATTTATAATCTTGGAAATGAATGTACCGCATCCATCAAGAGTGCTTTTTGCCTTCTTAACTTGATTGTATTCATGAATACAAACTACTACATGAGCAGAATATCTGTCTTCCAGAAAACAAACTTCTCAAGCTTATAAACTGTTTTTTCTAAGTATTAACTTAAATACATAGTTTTTATTAAAAAGTATTAGTCTCCACAAGGCACTATGAATGTCTGTTAAATTTAAGATTTAGGTTCTGGTAAGGGTAGAATGGTTAAATGTTGAGTGTTTTGCATGGATTTTATTTTCATTTTGCCTTGCCTTTAAGGATTGTTGAAGACTTGTGAAAGATTTAGTTGATTCCTACTTATTTTTAATAGAACGGGGGGAGGGCTTTTAGGCTGAGAACCTGCTTTCCTCTTTGAAGATTTTTTTTTAACTGTGCTGTGTAATTATAGCATCACGGGTGTACTCTATAATTCTTGGTGCATAGTCATATTGATTTGCTGATTTCACCTGATATTTGTGGGGGCTGATAGAGTAAACATCACATGTTAACGGTTAACCTGATTCCTATAAATGTTTTCCAGCACTTTGCACCCTTTTTGTAAAACTGGCTTGGTTTGCAGGAGGCAAGGGAAATCTAAAAATAGTGCATCCTCACAAAGATTTGACTATGAAGTTGTCTCCAATCTATCCTAACCTCTACTGTATTCAGGCACTGCGTTCTAATGAAGACAGTTCTGTGTGCTTAGGGCTATTCAGCGCTTTTAAAGCCAAAGACTTGTTATTAACTTTGGTATTTTCTGGACTTTGGACAGCTCTTTCATGCATCATTCCACTTTTAAGATCTCAACTAGCTTAGTCCAAATAGGTTGAATAATAAGGTACTTCCAATTTAGTACCATTTAGAAAAATGTTTTCACACTATCTCGTTTTTTCTGAAAACCAGATTGACTGTGTCCCTTGATTTTTTATTTTTTTTAAAAATCTAAAAAATTTCCTTTCATAATCTCATGATGAAAAAACTGTGTTGGTTATGAAGGTTATATTTATGGGAGGGGATGTAGAACCTCCTGAGTTGGATACTATGTGGAAAAGATAAGCTCTTTGCCAGATCTAGATCATGTCACTTTAGCTGTTACATTTGTTTAGTTTCAGTTTCATATCATGGAAATATGTTTCTTGGTACTTTGGTACCACATTAAAATTACTGGGTAATATTGTTGGGTTATTTTATGCCCAGTGAAATTAAAGGGCAACATATCAAAATCTGACAGAAGGAAATACTCTCTCTGCACAATATACAGTTCTGTGGAGCACACTGCCACAGTGTGATTTAGGCAGAGCTTTGTAGTATTCACAAAATAATTACACATTTATTAAAATATTTATAGTTACATTAGTTAGGTTAAAAGTGTGTAAAGAATATTATCCCCTTTTTTACATTGGTAGCCAGCCATTTTAAAAATAAAACAATGTGTATACAGACATAAGTTCTCAGAAGATAACTTTTTACTAGAAGTTAAAGGCTACCCTTTTAGCAGATGTTCCTGTGCTATGAAGTTCTTGTGTAATCTTTTAAATATTGTTGACAGTGTAAGATGTTTTAGCTCATCTTCAGTAGTTATACTCTCCACTTCTACTCTAATCCATTATTGCTCATTACTAGCTGGGAAGATCTCTAACTTCTCTAAGTGTTTATTATTTGCATGGGGATAGTGCTTAGAAACCCCAGTAAAGAACTAGGGTCCTCTACAAATTTAATACAAATCCCTGCCCCCCAAGTTTATAATCTAAGTAATAATAAATAGGTTGAAACAGTCTGAATGTAATGTAAATATGCATGTTCTAGTAAATTATTTTATGGAAGAGAGGATATGGTGGTATATTTTTTCTTAGTAGCTACTTTGTTGCAATATTTCATCTAATTCCAAATGACTGATGTCAGATTAAATGAAGATACAAAGTGAATACCAAATAATAGATAGTGTTAAAGGGGAATGTGTATGAGCCTTTCATGACACTTGCTGATAGAACTTCTTTTGCAGGTGAGACAGGCAACCAATCAAATTGTGATGAATTGTGCTGACATTGACATTATTACAGCCTCCTATGCACCAGAGGGAGATGAAGGTAAGAACTACTCTTGATGCAGTTTGTTACATGTTCCCCCACAATGCTTATGACACTGGAAGTTCCATCACTCAGAGTTGAGCACTGTCACAAGATTTTCTTAGCTGTTGCGCCAAACTCTAGTCTACTTTAGTTTGCTGTGCATAGATTTTAAATGTGTAATGTAGTGGATGTTCTTAATTTGATTTGCAGATTCTTCATTGGGACTCCTAGTTCTGAAATGGGGGGGAAAATACAGAGAGAAAATATGGTAAATATTGGGTAGTAGGCAGATACTACTTTGCCAGCCCTGAATAGGAAAGTGGCAAAAAAGAAGAGGTAGTCTCCCTCTTTCCTTGTTGGTGGATTCAGAAGGGATGCATAGAAAGAAGTCCTATTATTTCAGCATTTATTTAAATGGGTGAGTGAAAGAGCTGAGATTAGAAATAATTTAATCCTTTGAGTTTAGGCGTTAGTCCAGAACTGAAGTTTAATTCCACTGTTTAAAAAAAAAAAAAGTCTATTTTAATTTTGCACAAAAAGGGAAATTGAGTTGCAGCTGGAATTCTACCCTGTTGTGCTTTAGCATTTCAGCTCAAGGGATGTTTAAGGTTGACTGTTCTGACACCTTGTTATCCATTTATGTAACATGATAGTGAGACATGGTTTGTACTGTGAGGCGTGTGCAGTTCAACACAAGTGACAAAACATGGAGTAACAGTGCAGGTAAGGGAGGTGTTGTAGAATCAATGGTCAGATCAATGTAGGAAAGATTCATGGGCAAAGGTGGGAAGAAGTCACTCAGTAGATGCATGTGAGAGTGTTCCAAGCATAGGAGCAACATGATTAGAAGGCATGAATCTAAGTGGATATAGCAGACAACAGGAGTATTTAGAGGTCCCAATTGGGAGGAAATAAGAACAGAGAAAGGTGGAGATGAGATTACATAGGGCCTTAACAGAGAGGACTGGAACTTTCAATTGATATGAAAAGACGGGAAGCTAGTGAAGAGATTCAAGATTGTCGAGGTGGTGAGAGAAGATTTCAGCAATGGGATTTTAAATGGATTGGAGGGTGGAGAGAAATTATAGTAATGAAAGCCTGAGATGACCTAGGTGTGGACAATATGGTCCTTGATATAGAAATGCTTAGCTTACTATGAAGTAGATTTACAAAATAAGGAGAATTAAGGATGTTTTAATAACTTGGTTGTGAGCTCTTAATTTTTTTTTTATGGAGTCTTTAATAGTACAAACATGATAGCAGCTGTTTGGCTCACTGTGTAAGAGTACATTTTAAATCCTCTAGCCCGTAAAAAAGCTCTGCAGAACTTTCCGAAGAGAATGCTATGATAGTGATGTAATGAAGCATTCCCTTGAAATTTGGTTATAAATAAGATGAACTACCGTGGGTTTAGATTTGGAAGATGTTCCTTTAAATAGGTTTAAATTTTCCTACAGTGTCTTCAGTTGTTGGATAAATGAAAGGGAGTTGGAGGGATGGGACCTATTACATTTTTTTAACACTTAAGAAAAATTGAAGCTTAAAATTCTCCTGACTTGGTTTAAGCTTATGTTCTTTTTGCAGTGATGTACCAGGAAAAGATTTACTAAAGTGTCCATTATCTATGTCAGACGTGCAGGTTTTTGTGTGACCAGAGGAACATCCATGAGCAGGCTTTGTTTTTAATTTGGTTTGATCTTTGTCTTCGGTGTGGTGACATTTTCTGCAAACATCAGGAAAGTAATCAGAGGACCTCCCAGTGTTGGCTGTGAACAGCTGAATAGTGCCCAGGCAGATAGGGATCTGTGCAGTAAGGAAATAGCATTCAATGGGTATGTTTTGAGAAAGTTGAACTTCATGCAGGAAGTGCCGTGGGCAGTGAAAGAACAAGACTGGTGCAGGGAGCATTGTCAAGCAATTTGGAATCTGTCCATTCAGCCTTGATGGTGGGAGAATGCAGTGCTAGCTGTTCCAGATGCAAGGTTTAATTCAGGCTGTGGGGTCATATCCTGGCTCTCCAATCCTCCATAATTTTCACAAACATTTTATCCTCCAGGACAACAGCGTACACTGTGTCATTAGCGACCTTCAGTCTCATTAAACACACTGTATTGCTAGGCATTCCTGAAGCTATGCATCATGCTGGTGGTGAGGAGGTGAAGAGCGTGATGACAATAGCAGAGGATGTAGAATTTATCCTACCTAACAAAACCACCACGTGGACATGATGCCTCTTGAAAAGTCTGTTCAAATACTGGGGAAATGGCAGAAGCAAGCAGGAAAGGAGAAATCACGTCCCCCAAAACCTTGTCTTCCCACAAAATTGAAGTGAAGCCCAAGAGATTTAAAATTTTGCACCACCTGTTTTTAGTTATTGGCCCCTCATTTGCCATACTCTGAAATGAACTTCATAGAGTTTCCCTGTGACATTCATTTTATACTGTTTCAGTGTTGGTATCCTTACTGGATAGCTTGGAAGTACCAGTAGCAGAACTTAGTATAGAAAATTAACCTTTAAAATAATTGTATGTTCTGTCCCTCTGTTTTCATAATCAAGTAAAATAGAAAAGAAAACTTCATCCTGAGTTTTAATTACCTTGACTGTGGTAAACTGTGGCAGTGTAAATACATAGCTTTGTTACATAGAAAATGTATTCCTAATAAGGTTTATTCTTATACTCTGGCTATTTCTTTGTAGGGTTAAGGCATTTAATTCAGTTTGGCAGGCTGCCAAATAGCAATGGCTTTCCAAGTAAAATTGCATGGAATTGGCAAGCCATTTGTAGAGGTTCTTTTCTGGCACCTGTTGCTGTTACTTAGAGGTCTGTCTTACTAGTGCTGCTATTGTGATAAATACCATGTAAAAGCAATACATATTGTTTGATTGACCACAAATACAAAATGTTGTACTAGAAAGGGATGCAAATATAAAACAAATCAATTGAACTTTTGCTACTAATACTAACATTTTACAAGGGTCAATATAAATATTATGTATTAGATTTTAAAACAAGAATGATAGGAATCTTTGTAAGATCAGTAAACTTTCTCCTTTGCAGGCTGCAGTGAGGAATTGCTACCCATTTTAATTCTATAACTCGGGGAAGAATTTCTGCTTGATGTACATGTTGTTAAATGTCAGACAAGATAATGTCTTATCTCGTTTTAAAGTGTGGCTCTACGCTGAAAAGTAACAGTGTAGAAATAGCACCTTCTTTCTCAACAAATCTGCTCCCCTTGTGAATAGAGGCAGGTTTGCTGACTTCAGTGAAAACTGTTGTTGGGTTTTTTATTACTAATTCCTATAAGCCCTGCAGAGCTAGGTATATGGGAGTTGGATTCAAGTGTGACTTTATGCAAAGGCATTGACTACTGAAATATGAGAATTCATGATCTTACTAGAAATAGTAATTGAAATTCTGTCTGGTAGCTGTGAACTTGCCACATAGACCAACTAACGTTACACTGGAACCATGATGCTCAGTTTAGAATTACTCAGAATTTTCTGTTGCAAACTCTTCCTTCACTTCAGTGATTTTTTTTCATGACTGGATCATTTGTTGCCTTCTAGATTCCTGGGCCTATACTTTTTCTGGTGTTTGTGTAATGTTTATTATACATGGCCATCTACCTCTGGTTAAGGTGAATAGTTATGCGTTAGCCATATTACCTTTGTCCAAATGAGTGGCCATGCTCCACTAAAAAAGGGATTAAGAAAACAAGTAGAAGTAGTTGGCTCTACAAGTAGTAGTAAATTTCAGGAGATTGTATTTTACTCACATTTAATATTGGATATTAAGTAGTTTGATTTCCCTGCAAGTCTGCATTTTAAGGAGGTGTGAAATTATCTGCTGAAGTCATGATTGGCTAATTATTTTTCATCTTCATTTAACTTGGAGAGCATTTTGGATGTTTCACAGATTACAAGCAACTTGTTATTAAAGACATGAATGTTGAGGTGCTCGGAGGGTAATAATCAGCAGTTTCACATGCAGAATTGCAAACAGACGTAGTGTTATCTGTTAATTTTACCAAATAATTGAGTGAGCACTACCCTTCTATTTTAGCATTGCTATTTTTCTATATACAATTTTTGAAAAAAATGTTGCCAGGTGACTCCTTATTTAAATTTTTGCTGCTTGATGTTTGCCTTTTCAGTCTTTTCAGTCCCACAGGAAGTTAGTGAGCAGCCACTAATAGGATGCAGGACCTGATTAAGGCTTCCTAGATCCCCAGCTCCTGAAGTCACTCTGATTACATCAGAATCTCAGTTGTCATTTAAAAACAAAAATTTAAGTTTCTAGTAGTTGTGAAAAGCTTGGTAATATGCATTTATATCTGCTTGAGTCTGTATTTAATTTGAACTGAGAGATGTGAACCACCTTGTGCATTTCAATGGAGTGTTAACTTCAAAACCTAATGCTCCGAAGGGGTCTATCAACACCACCCTTTCATAGAATCATAGGACTAGAAGGGACCTTGAGAGGTCATCTAGTCCAGTCCCCTGCCTTGTGGCAGGACTAAGAATTATCTAGACCATTCCTGACCGGTGTTTGTCTAACCTGCTCTTAAAAATCCCCAGTGATGGAGATTCCACAACCTCCCTAGGTAATGAATTATTCCAGTGCTTAAGCACCCTGACAGGAAGTTTTTCCTAATGTCCAACCTAAACCTCCCTTGCTGCAATTTAAGCCCATTGCTTCTTGTCCTGTCCTCGGAGGTTAAGAAAAACAACTTTTCTCCCTCCTCCTTGTAACAACCTTTTTCATACTTGAAAACTTACACGTCCCCTCTCAGCCTTCTCTTTTCCAGACTAAACAAACCCAATTTTTTCAGTCTTCCATCGTGGGTCATGTTTTCTAGACCTTTAATCATTTTTGTCACTCTTCTCTGGACTCTCTCCAATTTGTCTACATCCTTCCTGAAATGTGGTGCCCAGAACTGGACACAGTGCTCCAATTGAGGCCTAATCTGCGCAGAGTAGAGTAGAAGAATTACTTACGTTTTGCTTACAACACTCCTGCTAATACATCTCAGAATTATGTTCTTTTTTTCTGCAACAGCATTGCACTGTTGACTCATATTTAGCTTGTGATCCACTATGACCCCCAGATCCCTTTCCGCAGTACTCCTTCCTAGGCAGTCATTTCCCATTTTGTATGTGCAACTGATTGTTCCTTCCTAAGTGGAGTGTTTTGCATTTGTCCTTATTGAATTTCATCCCATTTACTTCAGACCAGTTCTCCAGTTTGTCCAGATCATTTTGAATTTTAATCCTCTTCTCCAAAGCACTTGCAAACCCCTCTCAGCTTGGTATTGTCTGCAGACTTTATAAGTGTACTCTCTGTGCCATTATCCAAATCATTGAATGGCCACAAGGGATGTGTAAGCATTTTCGTGAAGGAGAAAGTAGTACTTCTTTTAACTAATTTAGTTGCATAGAGTCCAATGAAATTTTGTGAAAATCACCAGAAAACTCTCCATAAATCACATTGCTGGAGGTCAGTGATTAATGCTGATGACTGAGGAAGTACAAGATGTTAACTTCTTCCATCTGTGAAACTTAAACTCCACAAGAGGGTAGGTGAGGAGCCTCAAATTCTCTTTCTACTCTGGCAGATTGCTTGGGCACACCTTTAATGAAAGGCTGAAGTTTGTCCACACTGTGCTAGCAACAGTGTTTAAAAATAGATCCCAGCACAGTTTTGAGAAACACTGTGCTTGTCAGGATTCCTAGTATGGTGGTTCTGAGCTTGCTCAAACCACTTTATTGATTCCCTTCCCTGGGACAGATTAACTTTTGTGGTTAAGTGTGAATATAAATAACGTTTAAAATATGGAACCCGCTGACCCCATTTACCCACTTATTAAAACAATATTAGCCATAATCCAACTCCCCCTCCCCTGTTCTCTGACTGCCCCGACCCCTATCCACACCCCCAGACCCTGGGACTCCCATGCCTATCCAACCGCCCCCTGGGACCCGTGCCCCTTATCCACCCCCCCTGCTCCCCGCCCTCTTACCATGCCACTCAGAGCACCAGGTCTGGCAGCCATGCTGCCCGGCCGGAGCCAGCCACACAGTCTAGAGCACCGGGGCAGGGTGGTGGCTCTCGCAGATGTGCTGCCCGGCAGGAGCTCTCAGCCCTGCTGCCCAGAGTGCTGGTGGCACAGTGAGCTGAGGCTGCGGGGGAAGGGGAACAGCAGGGGAGGGGCCGGGGGCTAGCCTCCCAGCTGGGAGCTCAAGGTCCAGGCAGGATGGTCCTGCGGGCCAGATGTGGCCCGCGGGCTGTAGTTTGCCCACCTCTGTGCTAGATGTTCTGCAGAGCAAGAAGAGACGGGTCGTGTCCTGAAGAGTCTGTGTTAAAACCACTCAGATAACATGTTTTTTCTGCAAGTATTGGTGGGGTCATAATATAAATATAGGCATCGTGGTGAGTTGCTTCAATTTTGAGCTCTGTTGGCCAAAATCTGATGCCATTGAATGTGACAGCAAAAATTCCCAAGCTGATTTCAGTGAGGGGGAGAATGTGACTCTGTGTGCCATTATAAAGCCCTTGGATATTTTCCTAGGGAATTGAGTGGAAAAACCAGAACACTAAACCTGCTTTTTACAGTTCGTGCTGTTAAACTCAGTAACTGTGGGTATTTAATATGTTTGATGCAGCAAACAGGATGTAGAATGTTTTGAAAGCTATTTATGTAGGTTCTACATTAATTGTATCAGAGTTGTACTTAACTCATAAATCACCAAGAAGGTTATTTAATTTTTAGCTCAGAAAACACCACTGAAAGTCTTGTTTTCACTAGGGAAAAGTGTGTTTAATGCATCTTAGTGACCTCAGGTTAGCCTGTGAGGGATCGGGGATGGGTAGAGCCTAGGGTTTACCTCAGCCAGCTAGCATGTGTTTAAAGCTATAACTGTCGTCTCTAGTATTTTAATGCACCTTCTCTCCCCCCCCCCCCCCAAGTATGGACAGTGACCCCAACTGAGTGTAGGGGGAATCCTCTTTTACAATCAGCTTGATTCCAACATGTATAATTCTATCTTTGGTATTAGTCTATGTTTTCTCTCAAAGACAGTACACTAGATTGAACATATTGCGTAAAACCTTTGGCCAGGATCTAGATTGTTGTAGTACATGCCTGTAAATTGGAATAATTAATTAATTGACATATCCACCTGGATACTGTGCAGTTTCAGGAATTACTCTGTAGAAGTGCAGTACATTATTTAAAATACTGGATGTTCTTTATGGAAAACTGATGTTAAATATGTAGTGCTCCATATTTTGGAAACTTTACTGGATCTTTTGTTAATGCCCTTTTTCAAAAGAAACTGAGAACTAACAACTTACGCCTGTTTTCTCATGCTACTTGGTCCAGTGTGTATACTAGTGTGCCAGTGATGAACTCACCACCTGGCAGTGCCAAACCCTCTAAAGTTAGTAGACTGCCAAAATTGTGCTGTTTCCTTTAGGAGCCTTTGTATTCAGCTCCATCAGGAATTCCAGCAGCCTCTTGCAGCACTTACATGTTTATTACAAGCAGTTCTCTTAGGCACTTACAAAAATATTGTAGGCAGTATTCTAAGGCTTAAGTATTTGTGGGCTGCATAATCATTAATTTATTTGTACTTTGCTGGGTATTAAAAAAATCTTGCAGTCTTGAATGGGCATCCTTCAGATCCTTAAAAATAGTGCAACTTTAAAGTGTGATTTTTGACTTGATAGAAATGCAATTATCTCTTGTGTATTTTAACATAAAAATGCATATGGAAGCCAGAGCTTCAGGGGCTGGGAAGAGACATTTGATTTGACATCATCAATAATTCTGTTATGTGCATTTTTGAAACATTAACTGAATAAATTCTCTTTTTGTTACCCTCATAGATTTAAATCTTTCTGCTATTTTAAAAATGTAAGTTAACCAGAGGAAGTTTGTGATAGCAAGGGAGGCTGTTCTTGAGTCTTGTGATACTTAAGGCCTTATTTTCAGAGTTGCAGAGAGCACCCACAGTATTCATCAAAATCATCCCCTCTGAAAAATCAGGTGCTAAGGCCCTATGTACATTACAATGGAAACTAATGTTGGAAGTAACCCTGTTTAAACATAGTGTTAGACCCCATGTGCCCTACACAATTAACCGTGTTTAAGTACTGGTGTGAAACACGTTTATACATGCAGATAATAACCAATGTTTCTTCCTGTGCAAGCAGAAAAATAAAACGGTGGGGTGGGGGCTGTTTTGTCTATGTATCTATCATGGTTAACAGTTGCCCAATGTTTTTCATGCACAGGCAAGAAAAGTTTTAAAACCACACCACAACAATGTGCTGATGCTAAGCACAATTGTTTTGTAGTGATTTACAGCCTGCAGGGGGGAAAATAAATTAAATTAAGAAATTAAATATTTGATGTCAAATTTGGCAACAATCTGCATGCCTTATGCATGCTGTCAGGTACTTCCCGAGGTTCAGTAGGGCGGTGCTGTGAATCTGCAGTGACATTGCGTTCTTGACTTCATGATCAGGCCTTGCCACAGCCCTATATGGAGAGCGTAGTGTTGTCTCACTGAGCTCGGGATCAGGAGATCTTGCACTCTGGTTTCTTAGCTCTTTATTTTAGCCTCAGTCCTCAAGCTGACACGCAGTTGGTCAGCTCAGCATCACTTGCTGGCCCCTGTGGTGGACAACATACTTTCCAGGCAGCCTGACAGAGAAATAGCTGAGGCAGATGTTCAGCTCCTTCCTCCTCATTCTACAGATTGCTGGTGCTCTATCTTGTTACGCCAGGTTGTTTTCTGTTGGAATCTAAAGATAGCAGGGTTCAAAATTCAGTGAATCTTATTTAGTGATGCAATTGGCAACCAGTTTTGCTCCCTCATTTTACCACGAAGCTCATTATTGTGCCTTGTTCTTCAGACCTCCATACACTCAAAAGTCCAACAACATTCTGTCCAGTATGCTTCAACCTACAGCTTGCTGGGAATGGCTCCTTTGCTTTCTCCACCTTCTACAGAACTAAGAGACTAGAGGAACCTAATCACTTATCTTTTTTTTCCCTGCCTGTAGTTGGTGAACCTTTGTCCACAAGGCATTGTTCAAGTCTTTCTTGTGTCTTAATATCCCAGACCTGTTTTCACTTGAATTCAGTGGTTTGAGCAGAAGAGGATAGACAATTTAAAATAGTGGAAGTGCAAAGTGTTAACTATTAGATTAAACTTTCAACACATCAGTCCACTAAACTATCATTTTTCTCTTGGGATTGAGTCACTGCTATATTTCTTTCCACTTATAATTGTTTTATAGTGAGGGTTGATTATCTCACTATTGCAATCAATGCGGATTAAGTCCTGAGTAAAGTATGATGGAGCAAGCAGGTAAGACTGTATGCATTCATCCAATTTTTACATTTTAATTTTGTCAACAGAGATTGGTATTTACTCTGCCTGACTTTCAAGCTGAAATAATGCACCATTTTAAAAAATGGAGCAACATGTTCTCTCCCCTAATATTTTATACTAGAGTAAACTAAAGCACATTTTCAGTAAACAGTATTCCTGAAAAAGGAGTTCTTCCTGGCAGTTCCTGGCTTGATAAAATGAACTTGAGTGTTCTGTGGCTGTATCTAAAAATGCATGTCTGAAAAATACCATCTTGCCACAATATATGACCCTAGAAAGAGGTCATTCTGTAATACTTCAAAATTAAACTCTGTCGTTTCTAGATGTAGTTCATAGTGATTCAAGGAGCCATGTAATGAGAGAGGATACTGTGGAATGTTCTTCATTTAATATGTTCATATCTAACATAGCACAGTCAATTTCTTCTATCACCCTTTTCCTTATTTCTGTTGTCCTTTAAATATTAATACTTTAGAAGATTAAGCAAATGTGTATTAGTAAATCCACAACTATGCCTCGGTGTATATAATGCTGTATAGGCACATGTGTTGAATGGAAATTTACCAGCTCAGAACATTGGGAAGTATTAAAAATAGTGTTCGTCTGTTGATTAGGTACAGCTCTGTGTTTCTCAAAGCTTGTTAGTGATGGGTTATTTGTGTGGACCAGGGGTGGGGTGAAAGAGGATCTAGGATATCACCTTAAAAGCTGTAGCACTTTTCCTGGGTGAGAAGTGCTGGACACAACAGTTCTCTCCAAACACAAAGTGCTACTCACTGAATTGGTTAGACAGGAGGAAGCAATACAAGGTGCTTCCTCAGCACTGAGCACACTGCAGCTCGGTGGATGAGCTTAGTATCGGAGTGCTGATTTCCTCTATATGTCAGTCTGGCCTGGATTCGTTATTTAACAGTAACCATTTACAGTGTAGTGCTTAGCAGCTCCAGTTGGACCTGGGAGCCCCTTGTTAGCTGCTTTACAAATCTAAACAAAGGCAAGGTCCCTGTTCCTGAAGACCTCTGAGTTTCATTTTCAAAGTATAAGAACCAACTTTGAAAAATTGGATATTGGTTTTTCAAATTGAGATCTAGAAGCTTCTAAAACAAACTGATTTTTGTAAATATGTTTTGGACAGTTAGGTAAAATTAAACAAATCTCTATTGGACCAACTTTTCTCTTTGTTCTCCGTAACACTGCTGCATCTCATGTTAACTGAGAGATCTCAACTGGAATTTCACTTTGTATCAGGAGAGCAGTATTTAAGTGCTACCAGCATGCCTGATGCTGAACAAGAGGCAGACAATCCTCACCCCAAATTGTTTATAATCTAAACATACCCCTCTCATTGCTCTAGTTGTGAAACAATTAGGTTGCTCAGCCTTTGCAGATCTGTGTGAGTGCAGCATTCCAATGGAGTGTGTGTGGGAAGAGATTGAGGTAGCAGCTTGGAGTGAAATCAGTGTGTGGGAACCCTATGACCCCCACATAAACATGCTTAAATTGGTTTTCTGAGGCATGAGAATAGAGCATTGAACCTTGTCAGTAAGTGTGGTATTTCTTTGGATGTTTAGGTTTACATTGTTCTATGTTAATTGAAATCTTGATTAGTGATTACAGCATTTTGCTAAGTTCAGCTGGATTCAATTCACTGAAGTGTGAACGTAAAGTGCTCTTGAATTAGGGAAACATTCTAGGCTCTTGTTTGAACCAAGTGCTCTTTCCCTTTCAGAAATACATGCCACGGGATTCAACTATCAGAATGAAGATGAGAAAGTTACTCTCTCCTTTCCCAGTACTCTACAAAAAGGTAAGAGGTGCTTCCAAAGTCTCAGGGCATGTCTACACTACCAAATTAAATCAACTTAAGATAATTTGACTGCTGCAGTAATTAAAGAGGGTGTTTCACATCCACACTGTGCTTGTTCTTTCAGCTGTGCGCATCCTCACCAGGCATGTTTCCATCAACTTAACTGTGTGGGGCATGGTGGGGCAATGACAGCTGGAGCCTCGCTGTCCTGGGACTGAGAGCTCACAGTTGGAGTCCCCATACTGCCAAGAGGTGTGGGGAGCTCCAGCTGTCAGCCCTGGGACAGGTGAGCTCCAGCTGTGAGCCCTGCAGTGGGGCTGACAGCCAACAGGTGATGTAAGTAACAGTGTCAACACAGATACTGCCTCACCTCACCTCACCATACTATTTTATTTTTTTACAGTGCAAATATTTGTAATCAAAATAATAATACAAAGTGAGCACTATGTTTTGTATTCTGCATTGTAATTGAAATAAATATATTTGAAAATGTAGAAAAACATCCAGAAAGATTTATAATAAATTCAAATTGGTGTTCTATTATTGTTTTCCAGTGCAATTAAAACGATAATTAATTGTGACTGTTTTTCTCTCATGGTTAATTGTGAATATTTGTTAATCGTTTGACAGTTCTAGTTAATAGTGAAATTATCTAGTTAATTGAAAAACTCCTTTGTATAGAACACCTTATAAGAAGTGGGTGAGGGTCATAGAAAGTGGGCCTGGTTCAGGTTACTATGACTCTCCTTCTCTGGCTCTGTCTTGGCTAGAGTTGCTTTCTGTTCTCAATTCCCACCAAACAGGTAGCTTAATTGTTCACTGAATATTTTGAGTGTCTTGGCTAGACAAGAAAGAGAAAACAAGAAGAGGACCAAGAAAAATTGGTGACCTGGGAATGACAGAAGTTGCTTAAGACTCAGCCCTCTTCTAGAGTCTTGATTCCATAACTAGGGATTAATGAATGTTTGTATAGTGTTTTAAGCATATAAACCACAGTGCAAAGTGCTAAGTGTTTGTTTGTAAAGTGCCTTAGTATCCCTGAATAAAAGATGCAGTAAGGGCAAAGCACTATAATGTAAGACTGCTCTATTTCAAGATTTACTCACAATACTTATTCCCTCTCTGTCATCTAGACATAAAGTAACTTTTTGAGGCCAGTTTCAACCTCAGTATTGTTCAAGTAGTTGTTGGGGTTGGTGACATCATTGGATAGTTTAGGAGAGGAATAATTTCACATCTGACATGAGTTAAAATCTATCCCAGGTTGGTAGGGACTGGAAAAGAGCTGGTTATTGAGAGGCTTATATAAAATGAGCATTTGGATTCACCCCATGTCCTGGAGGGGCTGATGTCCATCTCGCACAAATCCATACCACTGTTGGCTCTACTACTAGGCAGTCTCCTCTGGCAGCCCATGCAGAGAGGCCCAAGACTGAATGGGTATGAAAAGTAAACCGAATTATCTTCTGACTTGATGGGGAGAAATCATTTAAAAGGTTAAGATACATTGGTGGGACGCTGCAGATGCTCATATTTAAGAGTTTGTGTTGACTGAAATCACATGGCCTACTGGTATTGCAGCGTTTAAAGAAATCTTTCTATCAAGCCATGCACACTGTCTTAGCTATGGAATAATTTTGTCATTGCCCAACAGAAGTGGTTCGGTGTTGACAACTCCAGGAATCTTTCAGCAGATCCTCTGTTTGATATTGTCCTCTGTGGTTAGGCACATTAACTATTTTGCACAATAATTAGTAGATTAACTTGTAGTTCAGTGGGAAAAAATGTGCAGGTGATGGTTGTCTGCCTATAGGTATCATGGTGCCTAGTAATGGCAGCATTGTAGGGGAGGGTTCCTGTTGATAGCGGCAATTTGTATGGTAAAATACTAGTGTCTGGGTCAGATGGAAATACTCCTCTTGTAGAGATGTTTAAATATTTCACTGACTAAAAAAAAAAATCTAGTGCAGGTTACTATTTGCCTAGCTGTTAAAAAAAATCAAGATTTGAAAGCTACAAAATTTCAACTACTTTAAAAATTCCATATTTCATTCTCTCGTACTTCATTGTCTCAGTTCTTGAAGTTCCTTCCCTGTCCCCTCCAAGAAAGATTGGGTAGCTGCAGCAGGCTTCATGTTTCATGTACAGATGCACAAAGTCTGATTCTATGCATGTAGGACTTATCCAGTTGGTCTAGTTTGTTCATTATAGTGAGCCAGTAGAAGATTGAAATTTACAAGAATCCTATTTGTTCAATTATATTTGTCAGTAGCAGGTTGAAATTAAAACACAATGATGGGATTAAAGGTTTGTAGGTCCTCTTTTCTAGAATTCTAGTAGGCTTTTGCAAGAGTATATTTTAAAAAAAGAACAATTGTGCCTGTGCCTTAAAAAATACTGTCAGTCTAGCTCCTTAGTTACATTATAATGTATCAGTGGTTGAATTGCACTAGAATAAAGTTTAATTTGTATTGACACTGCAAATGACATTCACATGACTTGAGACCTGCTCTACAAAGAACATTCTCACTGACACACTAAGTAAACATTGCCTGTGATAAAGTTACTTTGATGTGTCCGACTCTGGACCTATAGAACTAAAAGATGATTCTGTGATTGTTTGCTTTTAGTAATAGTGAAGTTTGCTCTTGAACACCTGAGGTGATTCTAATCATCTGCCTGCCATTGGGAGTTAGGCTTAGGAGCTATTTATGTGAGAGATTGTTGATCTGTTCTCTTGTTACCCAGAAAGGGCTAAGCTGAATTAATGTAGTGCTCTCCAGGCTTTGAATATACAAACTCCTTGTTAACTGTGTGGCAGTTCTGTTTGCTGAGAGACTTTTTTAGGTTGGAATTTGACACCACAGTTGAATAAGGTGTATATTTCTATCTGTGCATGCGGATTTGTAAAGATTCTAAGCAGACACACATGTTACTGTGCTCTGTTCTGTAGGTTATTGGCATGTTGCCTTTCTTAGCAAGATCAGGTTCCCTTTTGTGCTGAGGCATCAAGGGCAGAATAAATCCTGGATGTCAGAGTGCAGGCAGCTCTACCTTGACTACTGTATTAGCTTTTCATAAGATTCTATTAATAACCACTTAGGCACTCCATATAAATAGGCTTTCTAAGCCTACCTGGGGAGTGTAGAGTTAAAATTAGCATCCCATCATGCATCCCTCTCTTGTAATGGTTGCAGTATCAGGTCCTTACCTTGGGTAAAAAGGTAGAGCTTAGTCTGGTTGTAATAAAGTAGAAAAAGTGAATACAAGCAGAAGCCTCACAGGTACTGTACCAGTCAAGTGCTAAATCTCCATGGCTGGTTAGATTTTGCTTGTATTACTCCTAATGCTTGGCTGCCACTAAGCAGTGTTCTATGCAATGCTGCCAAAAGAGGGGAGGGTTTGAGGGGTGCTGGCGATGGAGCGGTGGGTGGGGGAGGAATTGGAGGGAAGAGTTATTTCAGAAGGGCAGTGAGCCAACTAAGTAGCCTGGCCTGAAAAAACAGACTAAATAAATGTTCTGTTTGGCACCTCCAAATAACATGTCCCATCTGTTCTTTTTTTGTCACAGGGACAGGGACGTTAAAGATAGACTTTGTTGGAGAGTTGAATGATAAAATGAAAGGTTTCTATAGAAGTAAATATACCACCCCTTCCGGAGACACGCGCTACGCTGCTGTCACTCAATTTGAGGTATGAGCTGTATTTTTGTTTTCAGAAAGGGTCATTCATAATATAAGATTTACTCTTGGGAGAAGATTTGGGGACAGTTTTTCTAGTCTCAACTACACGCATGGCCTGATTTTTTTTTTTTTTTTAGAATCCATATTTTCCATTTCTCATTCTCAGCAAAGTAGAAGGTAATAAAAAATAAGCTTTGTACTGTGACCTAAAAGTCAACAAATCCAGGGTCTGGCAAATTCCTCAGTCAAAGTCTGTCTGTATATAGTATACGCGTATGTATAACAGCTGCAGTGTTAGAAACAAATTCCTTTAACAGATGCTTTGAACCAAATGTCCATATAAATTGCCTTTTGAAAGTACACTAATATTTTAGTTAGACTCTCTGACTTACTCCCAATATCTTAATGGCACTCAGATTGTGTGCTATCTTCTGTCTCATGTATTCTATAACTCTTAACATCGTTAAATTGTAATACCATTCTTTAAACCAGTGGTCTCCAACTTTTTGCACACAAGATCACTTTTTGAATTTAAGGGCAACCCAGTTCTACCCCTTCCCTTCCCTGAGGCCCCGCCCTGCTCACTCCATCCACACACACACACACCCCATTGCTCTCCCTCCCTCATTCACTTTCACCGGGCAGGGGTTTGGGGTTTGGTAGGGGGTGTGGGCACTGGGCTGGGCCCAAGGGGTTCACAGTGTGGGAGGGAGCTTCGGGCTGAGCCTGGGACAGGGGGTGAGAGGTGCAAGCTCTGGGAGGGAGTTTGGGTGCAGGAGAGGGCTCCGGGCTGGGGCAGGAGGTTGGGGTGCAGGAGAGGTATGGGGTGCTGGCTCCTGCCAGGCGGCACTTACCTCAGGCGGCTCCTGGGCGGCTGCGTAGCGGAGCTAAGGCAAGCTCCCTGCCTGCCTGGGACCCATGTACTCCGGGGAGGGCGTGTGGCTCCGCGTGCTGCCCCTCTCTTCAAGCACCCCGCAGCAGCCATTGGCCACAGTTCCCCGTTCCCAGGCAATGGGAGCTGTGGGGGTGATGCTTGCTGGCAAGAGCAGCACACAACAACCCCTGCCTCCCGCTCCCCCGGGGCTGCAGGGACATGCTGGCCGCTTCCGGGAGCGGTGTGGGGCAGGCAGGGAGCCTGCTTTAGTGGCAGCCCTGCTGCACTGCCGAATTTTTAGCGGCTGGAGATTGCGATCTCTCCAGGATCGACCAGTCGATCGCAGTCAACTGGTTGGTGACCACTGGTTTAACAGTTGTCTTAGTTTGTTACATAAACAAAAATGTGAAGCACTTTCCTTTATCTAATGCACATAAAACATACCGTGGTGTGTGCAGTCTAATGAGATGATGCAACCAAGGGGTCATGTGTGCTTTCTGTGGATGTCTGTGCACCCTCCCTTTCACATGACTGAAGCATTACTTGGGTCATGGCTGTGCTGAATTTTGCTCAGGGACTGTAAACTTCAGTGGCAATGCAAGATGAATTTCTCTTGCCTTTTTTTTTAACCTGAGAGTGAATTAAACTACATGCTAAGAGAAAACACACTAATCCAAGGGCCAAGGAACATGAACAAGGAAACTTTTTCTAGAAGAGACTGACCCTAGCTTGCCAGGCTATCAATAGAATGTATTTTATGGGTTTCATTGTGATAATCTCTGTGAAAGATTTGTTCAGTTAATGCTCTTATTTCCTCAGGCCACTGATGCTCGCAGAGCCTTCCCTTGCTGGGATGAACCTGCTATTAAGGCAACATTCGATATCTCATTGGTCGTCCCTAAAGACAGAGTAGCTTTGTCAAATATGGTAAGTGCTTAATGTGCAAGTAATGAACTCAGTTTTTAATAGCAACTGGCTATGTAGCGGTTTTGTTTGCAAGTTAGTGATATGTTTTGGTAACATCCATTAATAGGAAGATGGATTGTATTATTTGTCATTACTAAGCAGTTATACTTGATTGAGGGAAGCTTTTTTTTAAAGTAGATATCCACTGCTAGTTGACGCTAGTACAGAAATTTAATATGCTGCACATGCCAGAGAGGGTTGTTTATTAAAACGAGTCCTAACACATGGCATGACATGTGCTGCTCAGTTAAATGAATGAAAAAAATAAAACTTTTGCTTGTTTAGAAAGCTACATAGAGATGCATAGCATTTTATACACAAATAAGACCAGTCTCTGCCCTGGAGAGCTGATAATTAAAGTTCAGACGTAACAGGAGCGAGTGGTAGCAATTTCATCGCAGGTACAAAGGGGGTATCTTCACATTCCCCATTTTGAATATGGTGTAAATCTTCATAATAGTCATTTGCCACTGAGAAACGACCCTTCAGTGTCTCATCCTACAGGCTCCTATTGTTGGGATGACTGTTTACTAATAAAGGCCATTTTCAGTGAGGACTCAGTTTCCTCTGCTCAGGCAGCTTGATGCTGTAATGTGTTAATGCAAGCCAGAAGTCTCGTCCATCGACCATTTTGTTGCAGCCATCCTTTCAGTGTTTGAACAAAAGAATCACTCCCTGAAAACTTCTTAGGAGAAACTGGCTCCTGGTGTGAAATATGACTTGCGGCATAAACTATAGAAAATAAGTATTTGTTTTTCAGTTGGACTATAAATGTAATGAGCATTTTAAAGTTGTAATCCAGTGTTGCTTTTTATGGAACTAATCCGATTCCTTTTTGTGTTTGTTGGAAAGAATGTCACTGATCGGAAGCCATGCCCTGATGATGAAAATCTGGTGGAAGTGAAGTTTGCCCGCACACCTGTGATGTCAACGTACCTAGTAGCATTTGTGGTGGGAGAATATGACTTTGTAGAGACCAGGTCATCTGATGGTGTGTTAGTCCGTGTTTACACTCCTGTTGGCAAAGCAGAACAGGGAAAGTTTGCATTAGAGGTAAATGCGCTTGAAGTGATTTCTTCACTATTTGTATAGTCCCCAGTTGTGGGGAGCCTACGGTCTGGCTGAGTTCTATCAACAGCACAATTAATGTGAAACTTGTCATGCTGTTTTGGTTTGATTAGTGACACGGAGAAACGAGGCTTGATAGTAAATTGAAATTCATTACATACAAATAAAACATGAAGTCATAACAAAAATCTAGATTCTGACCCGACTGAGATGATTTAGCATTATCACCTTTTATATAAAGTCAATGTAAGGTAGTAGAGATTGGCTGAAGCCTGGAAAAAATTGGGGTACTTCCAATGTTGGTACTCTGGCATTCCTGGAAGTCCCACTTTTTAGAAGTGGGATTTCTGGGGAAGAGAGCCAGTGTGTGCTGTTTTCTGGACTACTTACAGCCATGTGGAAATGTCAGTTCTGGCCTATCATTGTGAGTTAGTTCAAAATGTTTACTAGGTTTTTCCTTTTATTTTTTTATAGGTTGCTGCTAAAACTCTGCCTTTTTATAAAGACTACTTCAATGTTCCTTATCCTCTTCCTAAAATTGATCTCATAGCTATTGCAGACTTTGCAGCTGGTAAAGTAACTCACTTTATTGCTGAACGGTATTGATTTTCTTTGAATTTTAAACATTTAGGAAGAGGTGTGTATCAATGTCAATAAACCTTTGTATTTATTTTATAAAGGTGCCATGGAGAACTGGGGCCTTGTTACTTATAGGTATGCTGTTAAAATACTGTCTTTCCCCCCTTTGTTCACTAATTTTGGAGGCAATCAGACTGGTTTTAGGGAGATACAATGATTGGGCTTCATCCCAAGTAAGGTTGAGTAACTTCCTCCAACCTCTAGCTTCAGTCTTGAGTAATTTAGGCTTTTACACCAGAATGTGCTGGTGTTCACATCTCAGAAGGGCAAGAATGAGCTTTTAAGGCTACTGGCCAAGATCGTCTGAAAGATTTTAAAAGCATCTGGCAGCAGCAGCTTCTGCAAAAAAAAAAGAAAGTGTTTTCTTGGCTACATTTCCCCCCCACCCTCTCCCCAATAGTTCTGTAGTTATTTACACAGCTTAGAAAACTGTTTTTGATTTTTGCATGTTCTAGCCAAGTCGGTAAACTACTGCAACCCCCATAGGACAAACATGTGGGTTGAGTAATTTAAAAAACTTTATCTTGCCTTCCATTTTCAGTTGCTTGATCAGATGAGCAAAATTTCATGCCTTCTGCTTGATAGTCTCGTGTTTGTTTTGAGCTGTTGGAAGGTGCTCCCTTCAGCCTCTGCAACATGGGACTCTCATTAGCTCTAGGTTAATTAGCATTGAAGTGAGATTTCAGGATTTTTCTTTTTAAATGTACCCCATTAATTTGGCCTTACAAAATTGTCATGAAAAATTACTAGCCCATGCATAAAATCTACTTGCCCACTCTACCATGCTGACGAGAACTGATATTTTATTCCCTGTGCAAAAATTATTTGCCCTGGGAATTTTGTGTAGAATTTTGTAAGCCTGCTTTAATGCTAGTGCTACATTCTCCCCTTGCGTTTAGATTGGCAGTCTTGCCTGTTACCTGTACGATAGATAGAAGGCTGGCATAATGTGTGGGCTATATTTTATCCCAGACATTTTTCCCCCTTGAGTCGCAGGAGTCTGAAAGTCTCTTCTGATTGACCTATTGAGCCATGGTTGTGACACAGGTGTTTGTAGCTTTCTTTAGAGTTCCCCTATTGGATCGCAAGTGAAATGAATGTCTGTGTGTGTGTGTGGATATTCATATGCCTCTGAGATGGTAAATGTAACACAGCTGATGATTGGGCACGTGGATGAGTGGTGACTCCTTCTGGGTTGAGTGTGGGAAAGAAGACTTGCTTTGCATACATTATGAAGTGTGAAAGCAAATTGCAGTCAAGGTGAGACTTTTTCCCCTGTTTTTTCTAGTCATGTAGCTGGACTATTTTTTGCAGAGTAAAGTTTTTCTCCTGTCCGGGTTTCTTGCCCTTGATTTCGTGCATACTTTGAGGAAGTGTTGCCCCAAGTCATCCTAACAGCTCTGAAATTTAATGTAACTGTTTTATGTGCAAACTGAAACAACTTCTGTTTTTCAGTTGTGCGGATCATGTTTGTAGCTTGTTTAGGTAATTCAGACTTTTAAATCTTCTTTTTCCCAGATGTGTGCTGCTCAATTAATCTCTCCTTATTTCTTAAAAAACAGGGAGACTGCACTGCTGATTGATCCCAAAAATTCCTGCTCTTCGTCCCGCCAGTGGGTTGCTCTGGTTGTGGGACACGAACTTGCTCACCAGTGGTTTGGAAACCTTGTCACTATGGTATCTAATATTTTAAGTATTTTTATTATTTGTATTACCATAGCACCTAGGAGCCCCAAACGTGGAACAGTACCACATTGTGCTAGGCACTGTACGAACACAGAACAAAAAGACTGTCCCCACCCGAGGACCTTGCAGGCTAACTAAGATGAGACGTATCATGTGTTTAGATTGTCATGCTCCTCCTAACTAGGGGCATTTGAAGAATCTAGCCATAAAGTATCATGTAAAAGGGAATAGACATGTTGAGTTAGATGCTTTAAAAAGCTGTCTTCAAAGTGGATTTTAAAATACCTACTTGACCAGATGTGCCTGAAGAACAGGTGGATAAACAGAAAAATGCTAATTAACCAGTTCTAGTTCACGTGTGCGTGAATTAATGTTAAGAAGTTGACTGAGTCTGTTTGAATGTAGTCAGAGAGTGGGAAGAGAACAGCAGGTTTCCATGGAAATGAGCTAAGCCACCGTATTAGATTACTTTTAAAGTGATAAATCCTCATTTTCCTTTCTGGTAGGGATGATTCACTGTGTCCTCAGCTACTTTTCATACTAAGCAGGCCTTCTCAGTTTGGGACACGGACTGTATTATTCTAATCCATGAAAAGTTGCCTGGTAGTAGCTGACATAGATTATTTTGGGTCTATAGGGAACCAGTCTTCTGAAGATTGAAGCTGAAGTCATTTAGATGGGAATAAAAGTGCAGGAGAGGCAGCAGGTGAAAGGTGCTAATAAACTCCCCACTGTGCTTACAAACCTGAAAGCCATGTTTACTGAAGCGTCTGCTGACAAATGGCCTCTGCCTGTCCTGGTTAGATCTTTGCAGTGTTGTTGTAGCCTGATGCTCCTTTCTTTCCTCTGACACCCCCTCAAAAAAAAACCCTGCTAATGGGTCTTTGGAAGCCAACCCTGTTAAATGTTAGAAAGCCTATTGCATTGCTAGAAGAAGTGTGTGTTTGGTAATTTAACTAGAAGCACTGCAGCAAAGAGAGCACAGCTTCTGGAGCCAGCAGTTTCCTAGCCATATTTTTTAGGCTGCCAAAACAGAGGTCATGACTTGGGTGGAAGAGAGATTTATATGTCACTTCACCAAGGAAACCAGTAAGGAAGTGGTTCTCAGACTTTTGCATAGTGTGGCACGCATCATAATAGAAAGTCGTCTTTTCCCTTTCATGATTGCACAGGTCACCTCCCTGTGTGATTCAAGTCACATCTCTGTGACAGCAACAGCAACTAAGGGGAAAAGTAATATTAGGATAGTATTTAATGTATTTTTTAGCTTTTAATGCAGTTGGGCAGCTGGAAATTACCGGCATTGTGTGATCAACCAGCTCTTTGTGGATCACTAGCAAGTGCTTTTGGGACCACTGGTGACTCATAGACCATTAGTGGTCTACCACAACTTGAGGGCCACTACAGCAAGGCATTTAACAAAGCAATATTACTTGTTTTATAAGGGCTTTTCTACTTTGATAAAAAGTTTTATGTTTTCTTTCCCTTTTGAAGCTTTATGCCATTCATAAAGTTTTTTCTTTTAACTTTCAATTTTTTTGTATTTGAAATAGGATTATGTTTTGTGAGGTGAAAGGCTTTCACTTTCCCATTGCAGGTAGCTTGTTGCACACAGTGAACAAAGATACTATCACTGCAGGAAGTGTCAGTTACATCGTGGTTACAGTGTGCCAATGTTGGATCTTACCAGATAGCCAACTCTTTAACACTGACGATGTTAAACTAATTGGAATCAAAATAGTTCTGAGAAATAAATGGATGCCTGAGCAACAAGACTGGAATCTCATCTCCCCACCCCGGTCTTTAGTTTTCATTGGGGTAGGCTAGCAGCTTGTTGCATTTAGCATGTGACTGCCAGCTGCTTATACGCCATTAAATTAATACAGAAAAAACCTGACTTGTTGGGAGTTTGAAAGTAAAGTTGAATGTCTTTCATTTTTCACAGTTGCATTCATCCTTTGGCACCAATACTACATTGAAGTTCTGGAACTTTGTCTTGGAAACAGATTTAATCAGAACTATAATGAAAATTGGATAGTCTCCACTCTAAAAAATAACTGGGTAGCATGGACAGTGAAATTATTCCTTTTCGAATTTCCTCTGATGTTTCATTCTTAACCGGGAAGTAGAATTGTTGTGTGGCTGAATTTCTATTGGGTTGAGTCTGCATCACTTTCCAATTTCTTCTCCTTAAATAGACCTGGCAACTTAATCAAACACATCTGAATTTACCTACCATTGTTTTATAAGTAAGAGAACTATATCTGAAAGAAATAAGAGGATGGGAAAGCCTTTTCCTCTTTTTTTTTTTTCAGTTTCATATGGAGTCGGTTTCCTTATCTCCCTCAGTACAGTAGGCATTCTCTCTCTTAGCCAGGCATGGGGAAGGAGGATGCATCTTAAAATATAGGACATGTAATTGTAAAGCTGCAAAAATTGTCAGCGAGTGTGTCTTGGACAGGTATAATCCTGAAACTACTTTAACTTCCTTTTTCCAAAAAAAAAAAAAAAATTACTAGATTTCAGGTTTTCAGTATCTGTTTACAACAGTATTTCTCCCTCAGGTATCCAAACTCCTTTTCCATTACCTGTAAGGACATTAATACAAAAATTCCAGTGATTGACGGAGGCCTTTCCGTAATTAGCAGAATGTGTGGATTCCCCAGCATTTGGCTACGTTGTTGAACTGTGGCCTTCCATGCCACAGACAGCTTCCCCAATCTGGTCTTCCCTTGTCAGCTTCCTGTAACTGTTCCCTCTGTGGCTCTGTGCTCAAATCCAGCCTAATATGCAGCTTGTACAGCAATTTCTTTGTACCACCTGCAGCTTTGCCCTCTCTATTTTGAGTTCTTGGAAGCACATCTCACCTAGCAAACAGTTGCTAGGTAGGTCATTCTGCACTGGGTTCAGTTCAGTCCACAAGCTGTTAAGGCTAAAGGGGATACTGTTGTGTAACCAGTCTGCTGTGTGTTCTATTCCACTTCCTGAATGTGACGTCTCCATACTGGGGGATTCAGACACCATCTCAGTAGACCTTTCTCTCTGATTTGCGGTGAACTGGGTCGTTAATAGGTTATTGTCTGTAATGCAGGCTTTTTAGTTGAGTGAGTAGGAAGAGTGTTAAAATAAGTGAAACTAGTGAAATAAAGCATTTTATATTCAAATACTCTTTTTTTCTTTCCAGGAATGGTGGACCCACCTCTGGCTGAATGAAGGCTTTGCCTCCTGGATTGAATATCTCTGTGTAGACCACTGCTTCCCAGAGTACGATATCTGGACTCAGTTTGTTTCTGCTGATTACACACGAGCGCAAGAGCTTGATGCCTTAGACAACAGTCATCCTATTGAAGTGAGCTGTAACTCCCTGCTATTGGCATTATTTGTCTCTTTCAGTTCAGCTGGGAATTCTGGGTAGAAACCTTCCACTAATAGCTAGAAAGGAGGGAAATGTGCAAGTATTCACAATGCAAAGGAAAATCTCAAATTGCTTTTACATCTAGTAGATTTTCTGGTAAAATAGGAAGGCCTCTTCTAGTAAAAGTAGTACTTAAGGGAGATCTGAAAGCTCAAGCAATTGGTAATGGTTTAAAGACCCTTTCATCTTGAGCTGGATTTGAGCTGGCAAACTAGTGACCAAAACTCATGGTTTTTGTCTGACGATGGCGAAATGAGTTGTTGGGTCTCAGTCCAGTTGCTAGTCAATACTTGCCTACATTAGAAGCAACCACCACTAATTGGTACCTTTTGAGTCTCAGCAGTGAGGGAAGAATAGATCAGAGGGCAATAACTTCCCTGTAATCCTTAGAGGTGGTCACTCTGGTTCAGAATTTGAGGCCCATTAGCAGGACAATATGAGGAAACTCATGTTGCCACTGCTTGTGCGGTACCTGTTCTATGAACAAATAAGAATGTAGGTCTTCTGGGCTGTCAGTCTGGCCCCTTAGCTTAAAAATGTGCATAAAATGCCATTTAAAACTTTGAAACTTAGGCTGCTGATCTGCTTAGTATTTGTACAGGTGAGGTGGTAGCTATTGGAGCTATTCATCTATATTATATAATATAAATGACACAGGGATTTAATATGTTTAGTCAAGCTTTCAGATAATCAAGGAAATTCTTACTGTATTAGATATCAGGGGCATGATCCTGCTTTGCATAACTGGGAATTTTGGATACTTGTGGATGTACGGCAGGCACCCACAGGCAGGTACCGTGCTGGTACTCTTAGAAGTTTGCTGTTCTCATTATCTTATCAGTAACCGGTTTTCATTATATTCTTTTTTTACTTTGAGCTGAACCAAACTTAATCAAGTCAAAGTGTGAGTGTTTGAGTGTAGATCATGGGCCACAAAGGACTAGGGCACAACCTTCAGACCTATTTATTAGGTGCTGGAAGCTAAGCACAAGACTGTCAACCTATAAACTAATCCTAGCACTGCCATCTCAACCTATCTTGTTGAAGAGGCACATTAGGCAGGCTTAGTAAGAGATTTGGACATGGAGATAGGCTACATGAACTTCCTCTGTAGCTGAACTATTAAACAAGATAATTGTTTTAGCGTTGGCTATTGAGACTTTTTTGTTCTGTTCATTTGAACTAGAGTTGCAGACAAGATGTTGCTTGTTCTAACTACACATTGTACTGTAAACCCCAGGTCAGTGTGGGCCACCCATCTGAAGTAGACGAAATATTTGATGCTATTTCTTATAGCAAAGGAGCATCTGTAATCCGAATGTTACATGACTACATTGGAGATGAGGTAAAAATGCTCAATTCTATTGTACACAATTTAATGCAGATTATTAGTAAAAACTCTTGTTGAACAGTTACAGATGTATGTTTGTGATTTCTGGATGCTGAACATTTATATTCCTGAACACTAATTTTCCCACTCAGTTTTGGGGAGTCATAACTACACTTCAAGAGGAAATGTAAACACCCTGAATAAATTCAAGGGGGAAGTAAGCTATTGGGATGACATAGAAACATGATTGTTTAAAAGTTCCAAATGCATTTGAAACTTGAATGCCACCTACCAACAATGCTACAAAGCCATTTTTCTGCATAATGTCACATCCTAGGGGAGTGGCAGATAAGTAAAACCTGTGCTAGGGATCCTTGGCTGTTGTGTGGAAGTAAGTGCACTGCACTGGGAGGGCAATAAGAGCCTCCTTTCTGGTGCAATTACATGTTTAATTGTATGTTTCTAGGATTTTCGGAAAGGAATGCATTTGTACTTAACCAGGTTCCAGCAGAGGAATGCAGCTACAGGTAATCAGCAGTTATTCTTGTACTTTATCCGGGAAAGCTCAACTCTGGAGAATTCAGTTTTCAGCAGTATTTTGGGTTTCTAAAATACCCAGTTTCCCTGCTGAGTTGTCTGTGATGCAAGGAAGTCAATAGACTTGTACTTGAGGTCATGTAATGAGTCAGTAGCTCAGCGTGGATTAGAACCCAATATACTCTTGGCTTTCTCACAATCCATTTCTCTAACCTCCGGAGTACACAGGCACAGTGATCCAAAAGAGCTGCTTTTACCCCCAGTAAAGCTGCCTGTCCAATAGTCTAATTCAGAATTTTTGCCCTTGAGGCTTTTTTCTAATGAGCGGTTGGTTTTTCAGAGTAAGTTGATAATTGGCCATTAAGGCTTCAGCAAATTTCCGTTTGCAGAACTGATCACGTGTGGGATTAAATGGATCAAATGAGGTTGTGTCCAGCATATCCTGGCACTTAGTTCACATGGCGATTTACTGTGTATCAAAGTTAAAATGCTGAAGTGGAATAAGGGGTTCTCTGTGTCACTTAGGTATAAGTGATCCAGATGTTCGGTAATGCTTCTGGGCATAATATGTGAAAGTATGTAGAGAAGAGAGCAGTTGTTTTTGAAGCCTGTTACAGTTCTGAGTGTTTTATTACTTACTCCAGACATTTTGATGATAATGCATTACAAACGGTGCTCTTTGGAATCCTAATGAAGAGGTTGATGTTTTCCATGGGAGGTTTAAACTGCTGCTTATTCTAACTGCGTGATCTCTGTTATAGTGTAACTTTACAAAAATGGAGCATAAAACCCCACAGGGAGGCATCTTTAACTTCTGATTAGGTATATTTGTGACAATAAGAATAAATAAAATGACACAAATTAGACTCTTGATGGTGCCAGCATAGTGGCCTTACCAGCATTTAATGTGTGTTTAGATTAACATTTGTGTGTGTGTGTGTGTGTGTTTTGGGTGGGGGGGGGAGGGATTTGGGAATCCTTAAACTGATGATTTTTCTTCTACAGAGGACCTTTGGGAGAGTCTGGAGAAAGCCAGTGGTAAACCTATTGCTGCTGTAATGAGTACATGGACCAAACAAATGGGATTCCCACTCATTTATGTGGAAGCAGTGCAGGTAAATTGTAATGATAAAAACAGAACATCATTAGATGCTTTGAAATTCCAGTTACACTAAATGATGTTCCTCTTCACTTCAGAACAAAACATTTCCTTTTCTTAAGTGTCCTGGATCACTTTTAATAGTATCCAGTCGTTTCAGAACTTTCTTCTGTTTGATCAGGAGGCAGTGCAGTGCTTGCTTTTGTTCAGTGACAAAACCTGCTCCTGAAGGGAGGGAGAATGCTGTTAGATTGAACATAAAAGTTGCATGCTATCGCACTGTTGGGGGTGGGGAGGATGATCGTATATTCTTCATAATTTAAAATTAGACTGGACAAAGTATCTTAAGTAGAGGAGCTTCTGTCACATTCCTTGGGGAATGCTGTTCACAGTGATATGGAGTTCATTCCCCTGATGCATCCAGCTCATGTGCTTGGAGGTTAGACATTAAGTATCCTTTTTGTTCTGAGTGTGCATTAAGTATAGGGGAGAGAATACCTGGCGTGACTCACTTCTCATTCCAGTTTAATTACAGTGACAGGTCCTGTCAATCTTCCTTGTGTTAATGAATCAGCTGTGGATTAAGATGCATGGCCAGTCTTGCTAGTGGGCTACAAGCCCTATGATCCTCGTAGTGTATGATAAAGGTAGATGTGATCCATTAGTAAGTCATTTCTGAGTTAAATTCAAAGTAAATCCAGCAATCCTGTGGCTGAATGAATGATGTGAAGGGCTGTATTAGCTCAGGTTTCTCAAAGGAAACATACCATCCAGGTTTATAGACCGGGATGTAGAAGCTTTACTGACGTTACTCCAATGAACTTGAAATAGTCTGTGCCCTCTGGGATTAACAGGGAGAAAATTGGTTAATGCAGGTGCTAAAATTTGAGATTGGGGAAAGAATTCCTGAAAGAGTGTAATGAACTGCCATCATAGACTTCCTGTTTCTGAAATGTTACAGCCAGAAGACTGATCTGCCCTCAATTGCTCTGAAGTCTTTTGTGGTCTCTAGTGACCAATTTTCAGTTTGCTGTTTTTCTCGGTATCGTTGGCAGTATTGTAAACATTCAGAGAGAGACTGTCTCAGACACCTGCAGGAATGAGGAGCTGAGATATGTGGTGTTTGAAATTACAGTGTTGAAACACTGCGTATAAATTGGTCTCTTGACCTCTAATTCTCTCTAGTTCATCATACCTAATATACATTAAGAATGTTATAATGGGGCAGTAAAATTGGCAAATTATTCTCTGAGCAAGTGCATCATTAAAGTTAGCTGCATCACACTGTTAGGAGAGGATTACCGGATATTCTTCGTAATTTAACATTAGACTGGACAAAGTATCTTAAGTAGAGGGACTTCTACCACTTTCCCTGGAAACTGTTCTCCAGTTTAATAATCTCACTTTCAGTAAGTGTCCCTCTTTTTAATGTCATCCCCTTACTCTTACTTTTAGTTCATACCATCCTATACAGTGTCTTTCCATCACTGATGTTACACATTTCAAATACTTGTTGGATGATTCTCACGTCCCTGTCATTAGTAGTTCCTTAGCCACTTAGTCACTTTTTATAAGCTAATGTTTCTATCACCACTAATTTTTCCTTTTTCTCTTAAAATCTTCTAGTGCTGAGGCACTTATGACTTAATACAATATGGTAGGTCTCACTAACACTTTATAGACCACTATCTTCTACTATACTCTGGTGTGATGAGCATAAGAATGGCCACACTGGGTCAGGTCCATCTAGCACAGTATTCTGTCTTCTGACAGTGGCCAGTGCCAGATGCTTCAGAGGGAATGAACAAAACAGGGCAAGTTCAGGTGATACACTTCCTTTGTCCAGTCCCATCTTTTAGCAGTTGGAGGTTTAGGGACACCCAGAGCATGGATTGCATCCCTAACCATCTTGGCTAATAACTTCCTGGAGGACAGTTCCATCAATGGCTATCTAATTCTTTCTTGAACCCAGTTATACTTTTGGCCTTCACAGCATCCCCAGGCAATGAGTTCCACAAGTTGATTGTGCATTGTGTGAAGTACTTCCTTTTGTTTTAAACCAGCTGCTTATTAATTTCATCAGGAGACACCCCAAGTTCTTGGGTTATGTGAGGGGGTAAATATCGCTTCCCTATTCACCTTCTCCATACCATTCATGATTTTATAGATGCCTCTATTAACGTTCACCAAAGTTGTATTTGCCTTTCTTAGTGCCATGTTGCACTGCAAACATGTAGCCAACTTGTTTTTCATGTTCTATGGGAACCATAGTGGACCATAACATCTTGAGGAACATTTACTATGGGTGCTTCTGTCACCTCCTCTACTTTAATTCTGATTATTGGGGCTTTAACCTACACTACTTTTCAAGCCCTATACTTTCATGTTTAGAAGCACATTTAAATGGAAAAGGGTGGACTTTACTTTGGTTTGACACTGTTTAAAATGGAGAATTACTCATTAAGGGAAAGTGCTATGTGTAGCCATTCCGTCACACTTTAAATCATTGACAATCATCCCAGGCTTCTTTCTTCCTGCTTCCTGCAAGCTTGAACCCAATTCTCCACTCTGAAGCAAAAGTGGCAAAGCAACTTTTCAAAGGAAAATAAAGGATGAATGAATAACCTGTCTCGAGTCATCCCAGTGCTGAATGAGGATCCCTAAAAACTTGGCAAAGCTGGCATGCATTAGCTTGGAAAAAGTGCTGCCTGACTCAGGCAGGCTTTGAGGACCAGCACTGTGTAGCTAATGTGCCCAAGCTCCAGTAGAGGAGAAGTTCTCTCTCCAGTAGCTATGCTGATGGACCACTTCCTGCCATAACTGACGAGCCTTTGATTGCACTTCTGAGTGTGTTTTTGTGAGCATTTAATCTCCAAGATTTGTGCTATATAACCAATTTGTCAATCTTTCAAACCATTGGAAGCCTCATTTCCCTTCAGACCATGGCAAAGCTGTCTCTGCCTCCACTCTTCATTAGTATTTTTATTACCTCTCTATTCTAGGAGTCCACCTGTAAAATGTCATTGCATGTAAATGATACTTTTTCTTCCAAAGCCTTTGACCCTAGCCCAGCACTGCTGTAACAGGCAATCTTCCGAGGATATGAGTGCTCTTGTTCCTGTTAATTACAAGAAGCAGGAAATGACTTCCTGATACTATTCTTTTCAGATTAGTCCTTCCAGGCACCAAATACCTGTTCCACTTTTCTGACTTGGCAGTTATCACCACTGCTGTAGTTGGGATTCTCTTGCATCTGATTTTCCTAAAATGAACATTTTTTCTTTGCCTATTTTTTTCCTTTTGTGTCTTGTCTTTACACTTGAATAGCTTTACAGAATCATACTATACCAGGGATTAAAATATATGGGCTTCTTTCTATCACCTGTCGTTTGAATATTTTTATCTATTGGTTTCTAGAATATATTAGATAAAAGTGCTTTTCTGCACTGAAGACACTTAACTGCCACGGTTACAGTTTATCAGTCTTGGAGTAAGTGAGCCTGTGAAGAATGACCCTATTGTACTCCCAGTAGGCTTTCAGCATTGGTACAGATTAAGGACATGTTTGAATTTCAGCTGCTTTGATTCTAGTTCTCTGTGCCTGCAGTTATGGGACAGGCTGGGGACTTCAGATGAGGGACTCATACCTTAGTGACAACTGGAAGCCACTCTTGATAATGGAGCTGAAATCCCCATTCATCATTTGGGGGAATAATAATCAAATTTAGGGGTGTTTCTAGTGAGGTTCTGCAGGGATCGGCACGAGGCTCACCACAGTTCAACATGTTCATCAATGCTCTGGAAGTAAATGTAAAATGGCCGCAGATAAAATTTGCGGCTAACCCAAAGATTAGTGGAATGATAACGTATGACAACAGGGCAGTGATACTGAGGGATACTGGATGGCTTGGTAAGATGAGCCTGTTCCAACAAAAATGTGTTTTAATATAGCCAAATGAAGACTTATACTTCTAGGAACAAGGAATACAAGCCATGCCTACGGAATGGGGGACTGCAGCCTGGAAAGCAGTGATTTAGAGGTCATAACGGACCAGCTACTCAACGTGATCTCCCAGTATGATGCTGTGGCAAAAAGGGAAGTAGTGAGTTAGGAGTAGGGAGGTGATTTGAGCGCTACACAAACACTGGGGAGACCTATACAGGAATACCGCATGCAGTATTAACCTTTGGAGCAAAGGGGGATGTAGCAGCTTCTCAATCTCTTGGTGTCTTGATTTGTAGACTGGATGCCTTTTTAGAAGATATGCTTTTGCCACACACAAGTTATTGTACTTAATATAAGGGTAAACTGGGTAAAATGTAATGGCCTGTGCTATGCAGAAGGTCAGACTAGATGATCTAGAAGTCCCTTCTTGCCTTAAATTCTATGGATCTTTAAATGTGCTGGGTCTCTGTTCTGAATCTAGTGACTGACACCCTAGTATCCATTTCCAGTTGTGTTGCTTGCTAGTTAAAACCTCTGCCCCAAGTGATTGAGCAGGGGAACTGGACAAATAACATTTTCCAGTTATTCTGAGTTTTCATGACAATGTTCTTCCATCGTGGAAGTTTTTGAAACCGATGCCACTCCAGCATTTATTTTCCATTTTTAGCAAGAAGAGGACAAAGTTCTGAAGTTAGTCCAGAAGAAGTTCTGTGCCAGTGGACCATATAGCGGTAAGATGAAGGCTAATTGCAGGAGTCGAGCCGTGCATCATATTGTATGCCGTGCCAGCACTTCCGTGACACTCAACTCTTGCACTGTCTGATTGCACAGGCAGGTGCCCTTTTAGGATTTAGATATTTTTTTAAATACTTGTGAAAACCCAAAGTTAAGAACAGCCCTAGGTGTTCTTGCATTTTTAGAGTATGTCTGTGCTGCAAAGAAAAACTCAGCACCGAGTCTCAGAGCCCAGGTCGATTGACTCAGCCTGGGTGTGGGGTTAAAAATAACAGTGTAGACGTTTGGGCTTGGGCTGAAGCCCAGGCTCTGAAACCTAGGGCAGGGAAGGACTCGGAGCACAAGTGTCTCCACTGCTGCGTTAGCCCCAAGCCTGAGCTCCACAAGCCTGAGTCAGTTGACTCGGCTCTGTGGGTTTTTCCTCAGCAGTGTAGATGTATCCTGAGTCTGCATGTTATCATCACATGTATGGGGGAGAGACTTGTACCTGTAAAATGCTTTTATATTATCATATTAAGATGTTTAAACCTTTGTTCAATATCCAGTCTAGGGCCTTGACTGCCATCTTAAAGACCTCATCTTTAAGTAACCGAGTAAATTCTCCATGTATAAGAGCAAGCACAAGCTTGTCGTTTATAATTTCAGTGCACCTCTACCCCAATATAACGCAACCTGATATAACACGAATTCAGATATAACGCGGTAAAGCAGTGCTCCGGGGGGCGGGGCTGTGCACTCCGGCAGATAAAAGCGGGTTCGATATAACGTGGTTTCACCTATAACATGGTAAGATTTTTTGGCTCCCGAGGACAGCATTCTATCGGGGTAGAGGTGTCGATACAAATGCTGGTTAGCTACTGCATGTACAGAAATTAAAACGTTTTATTTCAGAAGTGATATATGGACTCCTGTTGTCAGATTCTAAAATGATCCTTTTCTCTCAGAATCGTTGCCATTTTTCTGACTGTCAGAATAAGCTGACTTTAAACTGTTGTGTTCAATTGGCCACTGAAACCTGCTGGAACATCAGACTGAACCTCTGTGTCGAGTAGTGTCTGCTACCTCCTTTCCTCAGGCTTCATTTTTTCCTTTCCCTTGTTTAGGGGAGGACTGCCCTCTATGGATGGTCCCCATTAGTATTTGTACAAGCGATGACCCCAGCTGTGCCAAAATGCAAGTGCTGATGGACAAGCCAGAGCTGACGTTGGTTTTGAAAGATGTTAAACCAGGCCAGTGGGTGAAGGTGAGTTTGTGCAGAAGGGAACATGTGCATGAGACTTAAATTCAGCCTAATTGAGATGTTCCATTATGCTTCGTTCGGACTATTTGTTTTCCTTTCTTACGCTTTTTTGTGGCAAGCTTGCTGTGCTTCTGGTGGGTCTTGTTGGTTCCATTACCCGGCATTGGCTCTGCTCCATAGTGCTTGCTTAGTGAGGTCCTTTCCCTTGGAGGGTTTGCTTCCAAGAGCGTTCTAGACAACGTAAACTCAAACCATTTAGGAGTCCAAGCTTAGAAAAGCTGAGCGATGCTATTAAACTGAGGCAGCTTTTGAATTGAACTGTGGTGGCTTCTTGTGCCTCCCCATAGCAACCACAGCTTAACTCAGCCCATCCTGGCCAAAAATAGTCCTGTTTATCTTTCATGAGTGTGTAGAGTTTTTATTGGCTATTACCAGGCCAATACAGATCTGCAAGTGAAAAATTCCGCGTTAAGGTCTTCAGTAGATAGTGGTGCGTGTATCAGAATCTAAATGTCAAAACTGAAAAACACTTACCTTGTTGGATTGCTGTCATATGAACTATTTAGGTTAAGGAATAATCATTCTTAAGGTAGAGAAGTACTTTGAAAGGTGACTCCATGAAATAACATTATGGGGGCCAGTCTCTCACTGATTCCATATCAAAAGGGCACTGTCCCATTCTCAACCTTCAGCTACTAAAACACCTTAATCAGGAAATCCAAATTCCATATGGTAACACTGGCATCGATTATCCCATCTCTCCCCCATGGGGCCTGGTTTGTGGCTCTTCCACATCGGCATTCATCCGGCCCACCAGAAATTTCTCCATTTCCTGAGAAAGAAGGAAACCAACTCAAGGTGAACTTGTAAGGCCAGCAGGTAACAAAAAACATAATTGTGTTTGTAAACTGAGATCATTTGATATGGACTCAGTGAGACACGTCTGGAACCCTACAGTGTCATTTCAGAGTCACTTTTCAAAATAGAACTGCAGGGGGGTGCTTGATCTCTGGTCCTGTGGCATTCAAGGATTGTTATATTCGTGGTGTGTTGGGACTTGACAGATTTGACTTCTGCTTGTTTCAGTTGTGTTACTATCTTCTTGAGAAGAGATTTTTCATTCATCTTACTGGCTAGAGTAGAAACACTGCATCCTTGGACTTCAACACAGGGAATTCTACGAGGTGTAAAGTAGGGAGTGTAGGGCCCTGGGTGGGATCCACCAAGATTAACCTTCAGATGTGCCTGTTAAGAATGAGAGAAGCAGAGTTGAGATCATATTGTCCCAAATATCACTTCCTTGCCCTTCTGAGAAAGAATCACCATCCTTTGTTTTGCTTCGCTAAATCAACCCACTGCCTAGTGCAGTTACACCTGCAGAGGTATGAGCTTCCCTCTGTCCTGTTTGGGTGATAAATTCAAAGCCTGGCTGAGCTCATTTACCAGCCCAGACGTGTGAACACCCAGCTTGAGTCACTGAAATGTAATATTATTTCAGTTGACATGCAGTTTATCACATTTACTTACCACACAGCACTTTTACACAGGACAAAGGAGTTTAGTTGTCTTTCTGCAGGGAATAGAAAGAGATCTGCAAAGGTGATTTGGATGGTTTCTAAATATTGCACTGGCATTGCCAATATCAGAATTGAATTGAGCTGGTTGTGGAGTGACATTAGATACCACATTTTTGTTCTTCCTCTGTACTTAGATGTGTTTCTGCACTGCAGTCCCCTTCACTGATTCCTCCAAGACCCAGAATGCTGCAATCTGCCTTCAGACATATACAGATGCATGTCCACGTCACCCCATTCTCAAACAGCTCCACTGGCACTCTGTTCGCTTTAGGCTTCCATTCAGAATTGCCCTCCTTGTTATGGAGTTGATCCAGTCTACCTCATGGAGCTAGTTTCTTTCTGCTCTCTTCCCCACTAATTTTAAATACTAGCCTCTGTCTCCCCCACAAACTCACCACTGATGGTGCAAGAGCTTTCACCTCTGCAGCTCCTGCCATTCTGGATATCTCTGCTTCAGCACACCTTATTTCAGATCTGTTCTCCCTTGTTCATACCTCTTAATTTCTTTTTCCCTCTGTGCTGTGCAAAATAGTTATGATTTTAAATGACTGTGTGGCTGATTCTGCTGCATGTACTGACAAGGACCATTTGAAAACTGTTTCCATATACTCCAGAAGGACAACAGTGTGCTTATTTATTCAGTGCTGGTAATGTTGGTTTTATTTTGGTGTATTTCAGTTAAACCTGGGAACAGTTGGGTTTTACCGTACTCAGTACAGCCCTGACATGCTGGAGAGTTTAATACCAGCGATCCAAGACCTCTCCCTACCCCCTGTGGACAGGCTTGGGCTGCAGAATGATCTCTTCTCTCTGGTGAGCAACATGCTTCCTGCCCTGTGTTGTCCGCTTTACAGCTGATTATTAACGAGAACTCCAGTTACTGTAGCTATCAGTGTCTGAAGAACCAGGCTCTGTTCCTGGAGTCAAAGCACCTTTGGGATTACTGCATACAGAGGATTATTAATGAGCTTTGCACGTTAGAACTTGTACTATAAATTTAAATCCTGTAGCACGAACCTGAGCCTGCAACTCTGTTTTGCTGTTTCCCGCAGGGGTGTTTCAACCTTAGTGTTTTTTATAAACAAATAGTATATGAAAACTTCCCTTGCTTCTCTCACCCGAGTCAGGATTAGTTCCTGATCCCTAAAAGAGTTTTGAGCAAAGGGCTTGTTGGAGAAGCTTGTCAACTGTCTTCCCTCTGGGGACAGAATCCATTTTTATGTCCCACATACTATACACTTTTTTTTTTTAAACTGCATAGGGTTTGAGCATTAGATATGAAACAGTCGACCTCCCCCTTCTCCTTCCCTGAAATTGGCTGGATAAGGTCCTCTTTTGCTGAAAGAAATGACTGGTGGTTTTGGATACAGTGTCATAGCACAGATTTGCATTAAAGCAAGGTGTACAAAGCAAGTTTTGAATATCACCTTTCGAAGATACAAATGTCCCATGAGGTGGGCTCTTGGAGCAGTTACCTCCTGTAACTGAAGTCATACTTTCTTATATTGCCAGTCAGCAATCAGCTGTGGGATTTAAACACGGTTTTGAGACTACATTGACTTCCTGCAACTTTGGAGATAGAAATAGTCTTAAGCTTGTAAAGTATGCCACGGTTTAGCTGCTACAGTTTTTAAGGAGAAGCTGTCAGTAGTTTTTGTCTGTAGCTTAGGTATTGTAAACTGCTCGGAACAAAAATATTTTCATGACACTTTCTAAAAATCAGTTATTTAATTCTTTTCTCATAGTGCTGGAAACAACAATTTTGTGCTAGCGCACAAGAACTGGGAAATGAAACTGACTTCCTTAGTTTCCCTGTCCCAAGTGAATGAAGGGCAAAAAGTAAACAGCAAAAATGGTAACAAGTAAAATTTAGATGTTTAATCCAAAATGAGGTTTCAGTGGACACAGAATCTGACAGGGAGAAAGGAAGATCTGAGGGGGGTTCTGTTTTCAGCCCTAACACAAACATACTGTGACTTTGAGAAAGTTGCTTAAGCTCTGTCCCTCGGTTTTCCCAGTATTATCCTTAGCCTCCTTTTTCTAAAGTGCTTTGTCTGCAGTTCAGATGCACTCTGGGTGCTGTGTATTATTAATAAGAAGGCAGGTGAGAAACTCTCAGTAGACCCATCTTGACACCATCTTTCTCCACACACAAGTGCAGCTCACATTCAGACCCTGTAGACTGTGAAGAGGAAAGAATGTTAAATAACTGTGTGTTGAACTATTGACTGTTTCAAATCTGTTTGGAGATGAGATTAATCTGTCTCTTTTCCTCTCCCAGGCCCGAGCTGGAATCATTAGCACTGTAGATGTTCTAAAAGTCATGGAGGCTTTTGTGAATGAGCCCAATTATACTGTGTGGAGCGACCTGAGCTGTAACCTGGGGATTCTCTCAACTCTCTTGTCCCACACAGACTTCTATGAGGAAATCCAGGTGTTTGTGAAAGATGTCTTTTCACCCATAGGAGAGAGGCTGGGATGGGACCCCAAACCTGGAGAGGGTAGGAGAGGGTTTTATGCTATGGAATTTAATAGTGGTTTTGAAATACTGCTATATGGTGAATAGGTTAAAAAAAATGTGGGTGTGCAAAGCATTTTGAGGGGTGGAGCATTGCTTCTGGTGTGTTTAGAAAAATGTTCCTCATATTTTCCTGCTGCAGTTAAAACCAGCTGACATGGTCAAATCCATCTCACCATGTTTCTCTGCACCTTGAAAGGTCTCTTACCCTAGCTATGAGTCTGATAGTGCAAAGATTGCAAGGCCAATGAAAAGCTTTATTCCTGCACTACTTGTCCTGGACTAATCTGAGCCATGTTGTAGCAAAGCACTGACAGGTATAATGCCCATTTGAGCCTAACTTCAGTGAGGCCAGATTACAGATCTAACTATTTGCATCTAGCCTGCAAAATCCCCTTCTCATGAACCTCTACTCAAAAATCAGTGCACTCTCCAGCAGAACCAGGGGAGTGGAAAAGATCTAGCTTTTTTACACCGCTTCCAAGGATGTGGGAGAGAAGATGATTGTGCATTTATAGCCTGCCCTAATGGCTGTAGGTCATGAATGGAGCTGCTTAAATATTGTCCCAAATTAATTTTTCTCTCTTCCTTACCCTTGTTTATCAGGTCATCTGGATGCACTTCTGAGGGGCCTGGTTTTGGGAAAACTAGGAAAAGCTGGGCATAAGGCAACATTAGAAGAAGCGCGACGTCGGTTTAAGGACCATGTAGAAGGAAAACACATCCTGTCAGCGGACCTGAGAAGTCCTGTAGGTTACTGTGAACTCTACTTCCGAATGGAGTCAACCCCATTTTCACTCTGCCTCTTGTTCTGTACCAAACTCTTGTATTTACAGTGGCCAGAATTAGTCTGAGTCCCGTACTGCAGCACTGCCTGACTAGGTTTTTGTCCCTAAATTAGGTTTGTACAGAGCAGATCTCGCCTTTTGTTTTTGGAATTTTGCTTCTCGCAAGTTTGCAATAATAATTGGAGATATACCAATCAATACCAATCTCCTAGAACTGGAAGGGACCTTGAAAGGTCATCAAGTCCAGCCCCCTGCCTTCACTAGCAGGACCAATTTTTGCCCCCAGATTCCTAAGTGGCCTCCTCAAGGATTGAACTCACAACTCTGGGTTTAGCAGGCCAATGCTCAAACCACTGAGCTATCCCTCCCCCCTCATTGCTTTGGAACTTATTAGTGAACTGATCCCCATCCCCTTTGGCAAGCTAGCAGAAATCAGTATATCAGAATTAAGGTTGCTGTGCCCTATATTGAATTGTGGCTGGCTCCTAGTCAGTAATTCACAGTTTAATCCTTAAATTGCTGGCTTTCTCCAGGCAGCTGACTGAATGCTTATAGATGTTCAGTCTCATGAGGACTAAAATGCTTTATTTAACTGAAATAATTGGGCTTAACATAGGAGTGTTTGGATAAAATTCAGTGGCCTGTGATATATAGGAGGTGAGACCAGATGATCTAATGGTCCCATCTGGCCTTAAACTCTGTTAATCTTTGTATATATATCTGTCACCAGTGAGTTAATGTAGTTTAAGAAAACATTTACTCTTTCACTAGTATGCTATTTAGCTTGTCTAAGGGAAGTGCCACAAAACCCCTAATTACCCCTATCACCAGATCAGGGGTTGAAAATCATATTGGTCTGAGGTCTGGGAGTGACTAGATCAAAGGATTGGTAACAGTTTTAAGATCAGATATCTTGTGAATTACCAGAATCAGGAATGGCATGTGCCTTATCCCACTGGAAATCACTTCACTGTCATTGCTTTCTTGCGACTGCCTCCTGGCACCGCTGTCCCATGTTTAATTTCCAACATGATTTTAGCAGCCAAAATCTCTCTCCCTTTTATAGTTAGATTAAAGCTTGATGGCATTTTTTAAAGTATTGATTTCTAGCTTTGAGGTGTCCTGAAGTGTGACTTGAAGCAGGAGGGCAAGGCGTAAGACAGATCTTTAAAGTTCACTATCTTGTACAGATATTTTCAGGACCAGTAAACTTCTCCAAGATCTGGTCCCAGACCACTGATGAGAGAAATGTATTATTGCAGGTAGCTTATATTGTAAGAGAACTCCTACGAGTACTCTTGTGTATAATATCTTACCTATAGCCTCTTCATCCATGTTGCCATCTTTTCCTCTGTCTTTCCATTTCTAAAAGCCTGCTTTTCAAAGAACCTTCCTTGTGTTCTCTCTTAGGTATATGTAACCGTTTTGAAGCATGGAGATGGTGCTACTTTAGACACTATGCTAAAGGTGAGTGTGCTCTTCTTGTCACCTCAAGATCTGTCCATTTATAAAGCCAGGAACTAAATGTTCTTCCTCACGAACTGATCTGTGAGGCAGTTGGTCTGAAGCTAGTGTTGCTCTCATCTTCTGCAGGTGATGTGGAAACTAGTTTGCCACAGTATTGTTTGGTTACAAATAGTGTTGAGGTGCCATCTAGTGGGCTGCTATGCCTGTTTCCTTAAAACAATGTGCCATTGCTCAAAGGCGTTTGGTGCCTGCTTGACCCTATGTAAACCAAGTGCTGAGTAGTCCAGTGCAGATTACCAGTTGGCTATGTGCCCCATTGCTGGGCAGATAACGTGGAGAGCTGTGGGAGTATTCATAGCCGTGTAGTACCACATGTCCACTTCAGAATCTCCTCTACTTGAATGCCAGCCATGCAGCTCCAATATATTGCGAATGATTTACCATACAGGGTAAGAATCCACATAACGATTGCTCCTAATCTGTGCTGTGTTTAACTTTGCTTACTCTTGTTCTCCGAAGCTACACAAACAAGCAGATATGCAGGAGGAGAAGAACCGAATTGAGCGAGTCCTCGGAGCCATCTCTCAACCTGAACTGATCCAAAAAGTTCTGACCTTTGCACTTTCCGTAAGTTATCAGAGGGGTTGGTGCTTGTCTACCTCATGGGAACAGGGCTATTATAGAGCACCTTGAGGTGGTAGGATGGATGGCTCTAGGGTAGGGTGAAGTATCAACTGCTTTTGAAAAGGACCCACCAACCTTTGGCCTTGTTGCCAAATCTTCTAGAGTCGTGCTGTATCCCATGGTTAATGTGGCATGGTTCTCAAGGCCCCAGTGTCAGGCCCAAGAGGGGTATAGAAGGAAAGTGTGAAGGGGTGTCACCTGTCTTTGTATTTTAATGTTCAGCCCTAGACTGAGGCTGTCTGCCCTCCGTCCCCAGGGTTAGTCATTCTCCTGTTTAACTAGTGTCAGCTCTTCCTCCTGGATTGGCTTCTTGTTCTCTACCTTAAAAAGCCAAAAGGTGTACAGCCTGGGAGAACAGAAGCTGATAGATGCTGCCTACAAGAGCAACCTCTGAAAAGTCCCTTGGGAAATAAAGCAAATGGTCTGTTTCCGAGGACACTGGCTTGAATGTTTGCTTCCTCCTTGTTTGCAGGAAGAGGTACGTCCCCAGGATACCGTGTCTGTTATCGGTGGAGTGGCTGGAAGCAGCAAGCAGGGGAGGAGAGCTGCCTGGAAATTTGTAAAGGACAATTGGGAAGAACTTTATAATCGCTATCAGGGTGGATTCTTAATATCCAGACTAATAAAGGTGTGTGCAGTTGCCTGGGAACTTTGGGCATGTCGTTAATAACATCTAGACAGTTCTAATTAAAATGGTTCTCCGGGCTTAAAAAATAAATATTCTTATCTCTTTTCAGCTATCGGTGGATGGATTTGCAATTGATAAAATGGCTGCAGAGGTTAAGGTAAAACATAATGAAAGAGTGACTAGCTTTCTTTGACAGGCACAGGAGTGGAGTAGCTTTCTCTCTTGACTCTGGCTGTGATTTTGGCCAGGGCACTTAACCTCTGTCTCTCAGGCCTTGTCAACAAGAGAAAGTTCCACTGGTTTAAGTAAATTGGTTTTTAACATGACTTATTTGAACCACTGCAACCCCCCTGTGTGGACGCTTACTTTGGCTTAGTTTAATCTGATGCCTATTCAAGTCAAACTAAACTGCAATAAACCTGGTTTGAACTAGAATAAGTGTCCATGTAGCTTTTTGCACCAGTTTAACTAAATTGGTTTAAAATCATCCCACTAGGTAAACTGATGCAACTTTTGTTATGTAGACTAGCCCTGTTTCCACCATTTGTAAATTGGAATTAAAACCTCCATATGTCAGAAGTGGTGGGGTGGTTAACTATCTAATGTTCATCTTTTTACGATGTAAAGTGCCACGTAAACTATAAAGCAAATTGATTCTAGAGAGGCGGTAGTACCACTATCATTAAGATGGAGATTAGCTTACTGTTTAACAGCTGATTTTTCCAACTCCTCTAAAATTCACATATTTGGATTGTCTTGGACATTCCTGTACCTCATAGGGATCCAGGATTAGTGGTCTAACTCTGAGGTCATTTGGCCTATGGGGTTCCCAAGATACGGTCCCCTTAAAATAATCACGACATCAAAATGTTGTAACTTTTTTTTGTGCGTGTACCTGGGGCTCAAAATGATCTTGCTCTCTCAGGACTGATCTCAGCTAATGTCTAGCTCCCACTTTCTCTCCGGAAAAGCAGTGTTCAAAAAGTTAGAGTCCGAGTTGGACAGCAGCGTGGTTTGAGCCAGAGTCATTTGCCAGCATACAGCTACACTGGGGCAAGCCAGAGTGTTTGCAGACAGTCTGATGTCAGAGCAGGTGACAAGCTTGGGCCATTGAATCCAACCAGCACCCATCTACTGAGAGTCCGTGGCAGCTTTCTGAAAATGTGTTGGGGACAATATTTGCTCTTTGCCTGCAGAGGCGCCTTCTGGAAAGAAATGTCAGATGTGAAAAATGTGTCACATGGCCCTTTTTAAAACCGGTCTCGTCTTAGCCCAGTTGGTCCCAGGGTATCGGAGAGACGAGATCAGGGAGGTAATATCTTTTATTGGACCAACTTCTCTCACCAACAGAAATTGGTCACAGCTCCTCCTTTATTAGAACAGCCGTGGCAAACCTCAAATGAGATTTTTCTCCCACAAACGCTATAGAAGAATCCAACCGTCCACAAACTACAGTAAACATTTTAAAAATTACACTCCAAGCCAAAAGACAGTTTGTGTAGACCTTTCTCATCCCTGTTAAAATGGAAAATCCCTAGTGCAACCATAACAGGTGGGGCTATTGCCCCATCATAATCAGCAGATTCTCCATTTCTTGATGTCTTCAGATCAAGACTGGTTGCCTTTCTGGAAGAGATACTTAAGCCAAACACAAACGATTGGGCTCAATATAGGGGTACCAGGGTGAAATGTAAGGACCTGTGGGATACAGGAGGTCAGACTGGATGATCTAATGGGCTCCTTTAACCTTAAATTCTACGAATCTTTAAATAATATTGCTGTCACACATGGCCTGGAGTAGTGTTTAGTTTTGCAAATTGGGGTCATTTGGTCAAGGGATTTCTCAGATACAGCCCCCCCCAAGAAGCTGGTTTTAATACTCAGATTCTTCTAAAACCCAGACGCATAGTAAGATTGTCGTGAAAATGGATGTGCCGGAGCGGGGCTGGGTTTGACTTTGGGAGATGGGGGGAAGAGCACTCAGTGAGATGAATGAGCCACGTCACATCTCTGCAATCCTCCTGTCCCCTACACAAAACTCCGCCACTTATCCCGAGAAGTGAACAGAGTATTTTGTGGTGCCATTTCCGTCATTATCGATACTATCACCTTGCTCACGAATGTGCTAATTCTCAGTGGCTCTCCTCGTCAATAGAATGAGTTAGTGAGGTTCTGCTGTCGTGGGGAAGAGCTCACTAGTATGCAAAGGAATGGAGTGATTATTCATCCTTATTTTGATAGCATCCTCCGCTTTAATTCTGAAATGCCAAGTGACAGTCTTTAATGGAGAGTTCTCTGGCTGGAATTATTTCCATGTGGTCAACTTCCATTCTCCCAGGGAGTGGAGAGAAGGGCAGGTCTGTGTGCAGCAAAAATGTCTCAGGCCTCCGTGCTCTCAGCAGTGCCCATTCTCCTCTGGGACAGAGGCCCATTTAAAAGCAGCATGTTAGCGAAGGTATTTGTAATCCTAAAGGGCCTCGGGTGTAATTTAGTGTCTTCCAAGTAGCCTAGTGACATTCACACCTTGGATTTGTTTCTCATTTGCTGCCCTCCCATGATGAGATGGCAGCTGGCCCTGTCTTCGTTTAAGCGCAGTTTGCTGTCACAGGGAGTCAGTACGTAGCGGTGGAAGGCTCTGTCTCAACCAGTTTGCAGGAATAACGCTGTGGATTTTCCCAAGCAGAGCAGGCATTTTGCTGTTCCCCTGCCGTACCTGTGGTTATACAAGTAGCCTAGCAAACTAAGAGACCCATCCTGGGGCCTCACTCACCCAGCTACGCTCAGTGACGTCGTCATCCCTTCTACATGAAGGGATGAGTTACTCTACATGAGTAAGGGCCCCAGGAGCGCGAGACGTTGTTTTCGTAGAAATACTTTCTACCCAACTGGTGAATTTGACCATTTAAAAAAGCATATTTTTGTCTATGGCTGTTACCCCTGTATGGATGATTGTGTGTGTTTTATTCAGGCCTTCTTCGAGACTCACCCTGCTCCGTCGGCAGAACGCACTGTCCAGCAGTGCTGTGAAAACATCCTGCTGAATGCAGCTTGGCTGAATCGGGACGCCGAGAGCATCCACCAATATCTCCTGCAGCGCAAGGCCCCGCCAGCCATGGTGTGAATCTGTGCATGTGGCTGCTGCAGTCCTACTGCCTCGTCAGGGGGAGAGGGAGGAGCTACCCAACAGAGGGTTCATATGCCAAGAATTTGGAGTCTTTTCTCAAAGCAATGGGGATTGGACAATGAATGTAGTTAACTGGTTCCTGCTCACACTCCAGAATTAAATTCTATTAAAAAAAAATTATCAGCAATTCAGCAAAAAAAAAAGTCTGTAAATATGATAGTAATAAAATAGAGCATAACAAAACTGTGAAACTTCCTCAAGCCTTGTCAGTGGTTAAAATATTTAACACCCCCTTCCTACACTCTTATTGACAGATGTTCTGTTTTTTTACATCCCCTAAAATGGAAACCAGAGGCTCTGGGTCAGTGGAATTTTGTGATGAGTCTGGGGCAGGAATGGGTTAACACCTCTGTGTAAGACAGAGACGTAGTGCGCGTTGTGTGGAACAGTTCACTATGAAAGGCAGGTAGCTGGTATAACATACTCTGAATCTGTGCATAAATTCCACTTGCGTGGTTTTTTGGGAGATTATTTTCCTGCAACCTCCAATCAAATCCAAGGATAGTAGGTGCCCCCCCACCCCATCCCTTCTGTGTCACCTCTTGGCAAAAAGAAAAATGTTCTGTTGCTCTTTGGTTTTTCTCCTTGGTTCCACTTGCTGATGTCCTTCTTAGAGATAAAGGAATTGTTAAAGAAACATCTTTCACAGCCACATTGAATAAGAGATCAATTCATGCAATATTTTTTTCCTTATTAAATGCACCCTTAAAATGCATGTGAATGAGGAGCTAGAGTAGTGTGTGACTGGTTCCCCGCGGGCACCGTTACTTGTTTAAAAGATCTAGCTTGTCCAGCCTCCTCACAGTCATAGCCACACCTGCTTTTATTTTTGTTCCTTTGCTGTGATGTTGATGGTCATTCAGGAGCCTTAAATTAGTGATAACTGGTGTGACTTAGATGAAGTCTAAGCTGTGTGCCATCATTGACTTCACCAAACGGCATGGCCTACTAATCAGACACCACCACCTAATGAACGAACGTTTGAGTTCCCACGGTTTTTTCTTTTAACAGGAATTCATATTTGGTGTGGCTTAACTGTGTTTCAGAAGGTCATCAGACTAACTGTCCGACTGCTTCCCTGAAATTTTTTGTGCTATTGTTTTAAAATAAAAAATTAAAACAGTTGGCGTTAATAAAAATGTCAATGTGAAATCGATGTCCTGCTTTTTGTGTTCTGTTCAAGGCCCGACGAGGCGTTGCTGCTTCAGATTAATCGTCGCAGCTTGGAAAGCTGCTTAAATGTCCATAGACGCTGTTGGTCATTTGTCCACTGTGGCTTTAACTGTCCAAAGGAGCACTTGTCCTTCCGCCTTTTTGTCCCTCCTGCAGCCATTGGTAGGGTATTGGGGTGGCTGGATGAGCTAACCAAATGGAGATCAGAAGACCTGTATATCTTGTATAGCATTTTGCATACAGCCTATATCCCAAACACGAAAGAACTAATAACCGAGGGACAGAATTTACGAGGTGTAGACAAGGGAGAAGAGATTCCCAATCTCAACTGAAAACATGAAAAGTTGGGGTGGTAGCGATGCAGGAAGATGGTTAAAGTGGCAGGAGCTGCAGAGGAGCTTTTGTACCAGCAGAGGTGAGATTATCTAGCAGTGCAGAGAAAGGGAAATAAAATAGAAACTAGTTGTATAAAGACCCCTGGCGCAAGTCATCACAGGCTTTAAAAACCAAGGAGGGAGCTTGGAGCTGAATCCTGAAATGGAAAAGGAACCAGCAAAGGCGACAGAATTGGGTTAATGTGGCAGGGAGGAGAATTTTGCATAAGCTATAGGCAGGAAAGCTGGGACTTAAAGCTACAGAAGAATGCTCAAGGCACGGATCCCTTGAGCAATGATGCTGAGTCAAGGCAGTGATGTACATGGGTAACAGGCAGCTTTATTGCTATGTGGGCTCTTGGTCTGCAAAACGCCAGCATCCCTAGAATTGGTGCGGCTATATGGTCAGAAATGTGATTTAAATAGGCAGTCGGTCGGCTCCCTATGCGTTCTGCATCATAGCGACTTAATTTACTGACCAAAACAAATTTTTTTCGCCGCATCAGGGCTGCAGCGCCAGTGTAACTGCAGATGAGCAAGCTGGTTTCTCTTCTGCCTCTTGTGCGCTGACAAAATAACCTGCCAAGTTCTCCTTCCAGTGTGAGTGGTGATGTATGAAGAGAAAAGAATGCTGTTTGGGTTTGTGACACCAGATGCAGCTGCTAAGTTAAGACCATCTCATTTTGACTTGTAAACGAAGCATGTTTGATTTGCAAGTTATTGAGGTAGAACAACAAAAAATAACTTTGTGGTCACTGTTCAGTTGGCTGACTAACAAACTGAAAGCTTGGGTCTTTCTTCTGGATCCAGGAGAATGGAGCTAGGTTGGATCCCGGATGAAGATAAATCTCATTTATTTTGTCCACGTCCATCCAATCATCCTGCAACTTGGCACAAACTGGCACCCTGTCTAAAGAGATCCAGGCTAGGAATGGCAGGAGTTGCTGCAGATCAGGCTTTTGGTGCCTTGGTGGAGCTTGACCTGAGGCTTGGGCGATGAACAACAGGAGTTTTGCCGGTTAGGAGTGAGGTGTATTTTGCTACGCTGTGTGCAGCCCGTGGTTGGAACATCAGGGATGATTATAGGTAACCTCCATGTCAGCTCATTAAACAAGGGCTCCACTGTGTTGTATTTGGAAGTTAAGCCCATGAAATGTTACACAGAATTATTTGTTCTTTTTTTTCCCTTCTAGTCTGTTTCACTCTTTATCCAACTAGCTCCCCAGTGAGATCTAAATTAGGCAGGAAGTCGGAGACCTACCGCACGGAAAGCAATAGTAAAAGCTTTCCTAGCCTGCTTTGGAGAAGTTTGCTTCCGTTCCATCCCATCACTGGCCTGGCTGCTGCGAAATACCCCCAAATCTATTCTCCCTGCAAGAACCTTGGTACTAGGCTGACTCGCATCCCAAGATGGTTTGTGGACAAATCTAGAACGAATCTGTTACCCCACGTTTCAGTGAGGGAGGATTTCTGAGGGTCTCGGCTGACAATCTGGGTATATTCTACGTGCCTATTAAGGCCTATAGCTCCTGGTCGTGGCTGCATCCCTAAGAGCAAGTGAGAAGCAGCGTGTGACGTGCAAGAGTGGAACTCCTGGGTTCTAATCCTGGTGACTTTGACACTTCGGATGAGTAATCCTATGCCTCGTTTTACCCAGCCTTGGGTACCACACTTGCCCCCTAAGCAGGCTGAGGTTTGAGTTCATCTTAAACACTAAGATGCTGTCGTGAAAGGTTCCTTACCCCCTTCCCATGTTCCTCTGCATACTGGAGTGGAGGGCTATGGAAATGGTGCACCGGTGCCTCAGCCTCAGGGACTCTGCTGTTGGTTTCTGCCCCAGACTGGTTGTGCTGTGATTGCAACCATCCACATCCTATGTGGAATGTCCCTTTAAAGGTGCAGGAGCTTTGCGTGTGCTAGAAGGCAGGTGGGCTTTGCTAAGCTCCATGAGCGAACCAGCCCCACTTGGAAATGGTGCTCCTGAGCCCTGCTTTGGTTTTCTGACAGCTGTGCCAAAGCTGCTCATTTGAATCCCAGTCAACCGAGGTGCTGTGTAGGTTTGGAACAGATGCTGCTCCTAGCACAGAGCTCACTTCCTGCTCTGCGCAAAGGGAGGCGGGGCTTCCCTGAGCACAAAGCATCAAAGCAATAGAAATGTGCTGGTTGCTTTTCTTTGGGTGGAAGGTTTAACCGTCTGATCTCTCTACACCTAAGGCTACCAGGACCTAAGAAAGTTAAATAATATTTTAAAATAAATTCCCTTGATTATGCCATAACCCCCCAACTTAGATCATTAAAACTCAGCTTTTAAAAAATACAGACCTCAAACTCTTTCCTTCCTATGGTTTGTTCGCTTTTGCCATTTTCTCAGCTTGGACCATGAAAGTAGCCTAGTTTCAATTTACCTACAGTCCTCCTCAATTTCCTTTTCAAGTTCTCATCCACCTGCACTTCCATGTCTGGACTGCAAATGCTTCAGAGGATGATTTTGGTTTCAACTCTCCACTGGCATTTTTAAAATGTCATTGAAATACTTACATTGGTTTCAAGTTTTATGTAAACTTTTTATAAAAATGGAGAGGTTGCATTTGACTTGAATTTTTGTTTACTTAGGAATCCACTGATGTTTTTCTACTCAGTACGTCATAGCCTATCAATTCTGCAGCGGCGGCTCCAGGCACCAGCGCTCCAAGCAAGCCGTGGGGGGGTGCCCTGCGAGGGCGGCAGTCAGGCAGCCTTCGGCAGCTTGCCTGCAGGAGGTCCCCGGTCCTGCGGATTTGGCAGTGATTCGGCGGCGGGTACGCTGAAGCCACGGGACCGGCGGACCTCCTGCAGGCACGTCGCCAAAGCCACAGGACTGGAGACCTCCCACAGGCGCGTCACCAAATCCACGGGACCGGCGGACCTCCCGCAGGTGCGCTGCCAAAGGCAGCCTGCCTGCTGTGCTTGGGGCAGCAAAAAAGCTAGAGCCGCCCCTGCAATTCTGCTACCTCATCTGAAGCAGATAGATACAAGCAGGCCTCAAACTCTAGATGCAGACTTCTAGTTGGTCCTGTCTGGGAAAGGATGCCAACTATAGCCTTCATTTTAGCCTCTAGGACCCTGATCCGAATGCAGCCAGTCTTGGTTGAGATCGGGAATTATGATCACCTGACAGTTTGATAGTCCATGTGAAGTAACTTGATCAATTCAATTTGGAGTGGGCAGGCATCTGCATGATAAAATACACTGTGCTTGTTAGCCGAAGTCTGAGCTCTTGGGAGTAGTCGTCATGGCTGGTACCAGTAAGACGCTTGTGCTACTGAGCCTAGGGCTATCAACCCAGCTCTTTTCAAAAAGATTAAATTCACAGTGTTCGAGCCTTTGGACAAGGAGCTTGACGACTTTTTGAGCAATGTCCCAGTCTCTAAATCTTACACAGAATGTGTCGTCCCTGCAGGCGGCTGGGTACTCATTACATGAACATCCTACTGTTCATCTGAGAGACTTTTCACTAGTTAACACAATCTGCCTTAGCCCGTGAGAACCCCCGCCCCCTGAACTCCGTGGAAAGTGGGGAATACGTTAGCTACCCCAATTTATTCCTTGCACCCCTCCCCAGGCTCAGAACTATTCTAGTGACAGTCCGGTAAAGGCAGGGTTGTGGCTAGCTCAAGTCTAGTACACTTCCCTTGACGCGAGGCTGGAGGCCAGGCAAGAGGAAAGCGTGCTGCAGCTCTTCTAGCCACAAGCACGGGGGAGCGAGCAGCATTCTGCTCCGAGAGTGCAAAGGATCATAAGGCACAGGCAATGCAACGTGGCTCGGGCACTAGACGCAGCATTAGGCAGAGCAGTGGGCAGCGGGCTGGCTCGGAAGGGATGTTTGTCCTCACCTAGCTGGGTTCAGCCGAACCCAAAGGATCTGTTCATTCAAGTGAAGCTGCAAGTGCGTGAAAATGCAGCTGTGCAGGTGCAGTCTCCAAGCTGCTCTGTTGCCCGGGAGGGTGACGATGTGCTGCTCTCCCAGGGGCTACGCTCACTGGTTTGGTTTATGCCAAGCACCAGGCCCAGGGCCTCAAAGGGATTAGGTGCTTCAGCGGGTACGTCTACACTGCAAAGAGCCCAGGCCAACTGACCTGGGCTGGTGGAGGTTGAGTGGCAGGGCAGATGTTCCTGCTGTGCTGGAGGCCAGGGTCTGAACCCAGCAAGGGGTGCGGGGGGGGGGGGGGGATGTCTCAGAGCCCAAGCTCCACCCAGTAGCGCAAGCCCCAGCCACTCGAGCAGGGCTCTGGGACTTGCTGCCACGGGTCTTTGTTTGCAATGGAGAGGTACCCACGGTCGGTCGGAGCTTGGTAGTCTGGAGCTGGCTACGGTAGCCGCTGAATGTCCCCTGGCCTGCCACGGAAACGCCTCCTCATCCTGCACTGGAGGTAAAAGACCTTGGGCCGCTTCATTAATGGCAAGTGAGAGGGAAGGAAAAAGGTGACCATCTACCTGCTGCTTAAACTCCTCCAGAGGGGAAAGGACAAACCTGCTCTGTTCTCCGTTCAGCGGGTGGGGAAGTGTGTGTATGAAATCCCAGGGCACAGCTTGACCCCGCCGTACTGCTGATCCTGTTTATGTTACAGGGCTGGGCTGACTCCAAAGGCTTGTCTACACTTGTGTGTTAATTCCGCTTCAGGTAGGGTGGGGGGGACCCAAGCCTAAGGAACCACCTGGCATTGCAGGAAGTAGTGTGGGTAGGTCAATAGGTTGGGGCTATTTTCCTCTGCCTCAGCCCTGCCATTGCACAAGGGGTAACGGTGGGGAGGCGCTTTCCTTTCCATGAGACACATACACGGGAGCTCTGACTCATGTGTGGGTCTTAAAAATTCCCTGGAGCTTTTCACCAGTGCCGGGTTCAGTGCTGGAGTCCTGCTCTAATCCAGTTTGGGGTAATTACATCCCCCCACCCTAAATTCCACCCACATTCTCAACCAGCTGTGGTATCCTCCTTCACTTCCTGTCCTAAACTCAGGTAATATCCCTTTGCCTGGTTGAACTCTTGGTGCGTTCCACCCCAGAAGTGGCTGCGTTTCTGGCTATGCCTACGTTTGCTTCCTCGCTGTTGCACCTTCTTCATAGGCGGGTGTGAGTGTAGACACAGCTCCAAGTGTCTGACCAGCATTTTCACTCCTGTCCAAACCTTGTTTGTACTTCAGGAGCATGTAAGGGGCCTCACCTGCGATCAGGCACTCAGCCATGCTACAAGGAGCTAGGAAGAGAGAGTCCCTGCTCCCCAGAGCTTTCAATCTGTGGTGTTGGACTGTCAAAGGAGCAGCCGAATCCCACTGAATTTCAGTCCACGTCATTTAAGAGCATAGCCAAAAAGGTGGCAGGGGAAGGGACTTTCTCACAGTTACACATTAGAGCCAAGAATAGACCCTAGCTCTCCTGCCATGTACACCGACTGCCCTCTCCACTCCACCACTCTGCCGCCTTTAAGCTGAGCCTCTCAAAGCTGTACCCACGTTTAGCCTTGCAATGAAGCTCGCCCCTTTTACAGCTAGGGCAACCGAGGCACCGAGCAGTTCAGTGACTCATTCAAGGTCACGCGGTGAGCTACAGTTGGCAGGAAAACCCAGCACCCCCACCCCAGGCGTCTGCCCTAACCACTGAACCGTGCTCCCGGAGTTAGGAATAGAACCGAGGAGGCCTGGCATTCCCAGTTCTCGCTTGAACCCCTCCACCCCGATGGAAGTAGCGTGTCCCCAGAGTACCTGTGACTGGGTTGAGCGTTGGTCTAAAGGTCAGCTGTTTATCTGGAGGGGGATTCCAGGATTTCCCTCCCTGCTTCAGCTAGTCAGTGTCTGAAAACAGGCTGATACAAGCCCGTTGCACCACGAACGCGGAGCACACCATTTATGGCAGTGAAGAACAGGAGCGTGCATCCATCACAAGAGAACAGCCCCAGCTGCAGTCAGGCCAATCAGAGCCGATGCTGCAATCTCAGTTCTCTGCTCAAGCCTGATTTTACATTAGGTTCCAGTGCTTTGATTTCTACCGGGGGGGGGGGGCAGATTTGTACGGGGCGCCTTAGCCCCTCGCTCCTTGGCTGTCCTGCAGGAGCACACCCCGAGGGAAGGCCCTGCCGTAGGGCAGGCGGATGCGTCGAGCTGTGCATAACACCGAGTTTCATAAAACTCCAGCCGCGCGTGCCGAAGGGTTGGCGTTTTTCACACGTGCTCTAATGCTCGCGCTTAGCCAGAGCCAGGCCACCCTATGGTCAAACCCAGCAGCTGGGGCCGTTTCGGGTGGCACCGACGTGCAAGTTATTGGCACTGCGATTCCAACCCCAAACGGTGCTGTCTGAGCTGTTTCACCTTGAGCCATTTGCCTGGCTAGCGGAGGGACCCCAGAGAGGAGGCTCCTTCCCCTGAATAACATCTCACAGCCGGTTCGTGAGTTGAGCCGCAAATAGGACGTGGTCTTAGCCAGTGTAGCTGTGAATTCTGCACAACCCTCTGCCCATTCCTGGGGCCCCGTCTGACGATCTCAAAGCACTTTACGGGCATGAACTCTGCCTCCTAACATTCTGACCAAGGCTCAGCCCTGAGCGTATGTCATCACGACAGAGTTAACCTGGGTCTGGGCACCTAGCTTAGCCCATGCAAATCCCCTGGGTCCGAGTGCTGCTCTGCTGTGAGCACCGTGGCTCAGCCAGCTGGGATGAGGGTCTCCCAGGTGGCCCCGCTGCTCATGGGCTGCGTCGACATGCAGCAGGCCATGGGGAAGATGTGGGTGAATCACCAAAGTGGTGCCTATGAACTGGGGGGAGCCTTCTGGTGCAGGATAATACAGCCCTGAGGGAATTGTGCAAAGGCTCCGGAAGACGACGCACCCGAGAGAAGTAACTGGGGTTATAGCCTGTGTCCACACTGAGGTTAAACCAGAACCTGAGCGCTGACCTACACCCCTAGCCGGGCAAGCCAGCCTGCCTTCAGAGCACCTCCAGAGCAGCTCAGATTTTCTGTGTGCGGACCTGGGTTAACACTGCGGCAAAGAGTAGCCAGACCCTGTTTTACAGATGGAGCCTGAGGCAGAGAGAGCCACAGGGACATCCATTAAGGCAGCGGCAAAGCTGAGGCTAGACCCAGAGGTCCCAACTCCCGGCCCTTCTCTTTTATTTCCTCCCTTTTGACTATATTAAGCTCAGCTCCACTCACCAGCTGTATGTAATACAGTCCAAATGGGCCGGGGGCCAATGGATATTCCCTGTGATGCACGTACCCTCGCTGTAAGACAGCCTCCTTTGCGCTATTGCTAGACTCGTCTCCCTGACTGAGGCTGTTGCTATGGGCGCTTGAGATTGCTCTGCCATGCACGAGCTGGCTAGGTCGTTAGTCCCCCGTCTGCCGGGCAATAGCTACTTCGGTGACTCACCCTGAAGTACAGCAGGACTGGAAGTCCGTGGCGTTGTCTGGAGGACCAGATTCTTCCTTTCCAGGGCTAAACTGTTGGGCAGCGTTACTGGGAGGCTGTCAAACGGCTCCAACGGTCCACCCCAGAGGGAGGTCACATTTCAACACTGGCTGAGCAATCCCTATGCAGCATTACTCAGCTGTTACACAACCCCCGCATTCCACCCCAGAGGTGGCTGCATTTCAGCGCTCGGCGAGCAATCCCGGCACAGCGTTGCTCTTAAACACCTCAGAGGTGGCTGCCCTTCGCTGGTGGGGTGAGTGATACCATATTGATTTGTTACAGTTTGAAAGCACTCTGGGATTCTTCAGGATGAAATGGCAGGTAACGTTAGTCCTCAAGAACCACCTGTAGGACACCACTTGAAGACGACTTGGGCGCTTCAGCTTGGAGCGGAAATGAGCAGCCCGTTTCCTTAGCGGCAGCTCACGGAAGCATCGCACACAGAGGCCCCTGAGCTGGGACTGCTGTATGTGTCTGGCTGCAACTCCGGGTGCGGAGTTTGCCCTACGACGCCCTCTGTGGCTTTGGGCCCAGGGAATGAGAGGGGCCATTAGAGACAGCAGCTGGGAGCGGAAAGGGGTCTTTGGGAGTGGGTGAGGCCATTAAAAGGGACAGTTGGATATGGTGACTGGCAGGGCAGGCAGTTGGGAGAGGGTGGGGCCAGCTGGACATGGCAATTAAGAGGAATTACTTCACACAACGCATTGTTAACCTGTGGAACTCATTGCCAAGCGATGTTAAGGCCAAAAGTATAAACAGTACAAAAAAGAATTGGGTGAGTTCCTGGAGGATAGATCCATCAATGGCGATGAGGGAGGCAATACCATGCTCTGGGTGTCCCTAAGCCTCTGCCTGCCGGAAACTGGGACTTGATGACGGGATGAATCACTTGATAAATTGATCTGTTTCTGTTCATTCCCTGTGAAGCATCTGGCACCAGCCACTGTGGCAAGACAGGCTACTGGGCGAGATGGACTATTGGCCTGATGCAGTATGGCCGTTAATTCAGAACTGGAGGTGCGAGATGAGAATGGCAGGTGGAATTTGGTGGTTGAGACGAGGGCACCGTTCTTTTAAGGTCTGTCTGTCAGCCACGTTGCTCTGGCTCAACTCAAATGGCAAAGAAAACCTGGTTCTGGGGTGCCGGTATTGTTAGCTTTTAGGGACAGTGTCCCAAGTTCACAACTTCACAGATCACAAGGCCGGAAGGGCTCATCGTCTGCCCTGCTATATTAAAAGACAGGCTGGAGGCCTCCCTTGAATTACTTCCTGTTTGAACCAGAGCAGATCTAGCACAACATCCAGTCTTGCTTTGCTGCTGAGGCTGCACTAGGGGAAATGTTTAAGTTCTAAGAGGAGCTGGGGCTCGTCAGAAGCAACGAGCGAGGCCGAAGAGCCACTTTTCCAGCCAGCGGCCACTGCAATAGAGGAACTCACAAGGAGGAAAGCAAACAGGGCCCTTGTAGCAGCCTGCGTCAGGAGCATCATAGAGTGAACAAAGCCAATGGCAAAGGTACCTCGGGAAGCTGCTCGCACTCAGCAGACAGGCTTGTGTCTGTCTAATCCATGCAGTGAACGATCAAAAGAACAATGTTAAAGACTCAAAAGACGGACTCTCCCAGCTGGCTGTGCACCGCTGGGTTCCTGCCACCTTAGTAAATGGGGTGGGGGTTGAGTTGACATGGGATATTCTAGGGAAGGGGTCCTCAGTGTATCCCACTCTGGGAACCCCCTTCCACTTGGTAATGCGGGGAAGGCTGAGAGGTTGCAACCCCCAGGAGCCCGCTAGCGGAGGTCAGTACACAGGCTGGTTGGGAATTTTTCTACATACTCTTTTTTCATTGAAACACGGCAATTCATCAAAACCGTTCGCCAAACAGTACCGGGCTTGATGAATTCCCGACTGGAGAAACGACGTGGAGAAACGAAGGTCTGAAATTGTCAAAGTGTTTCATTTGGACCCTGTTTGAAATGAAAAATTCCAATTTCCCGGTTCTGAATCCCCCTTTTCAGTTTTGAAATTGCAGCTAACGAGGCTGAAAAGAAGGTTGAAAAATAGGATGAAAAAGCCAAAATTTAAACAAAACATTTTGAATGATCCAAAACAAACAAAAACTCCGTCTTCAGTGGGCAAATATTTTTGACACTTCATCCCGATTCAAGACAGGAAATTTCAAACTCTCGAAAATATTTGTGGGATGGTAAAACCGATCCCTGCCAAGCTCTAGCAGCTACTGAGGAACAAGAAACTCCCTGCCACCAGGGACAGTGTGTGCTGCCCATCGACAATACCCCCAAGCCCAGGGCTGACCAGCTCTTTTTTACACTCTACCAGTGCACCCATCTGCCAGGGTCAATCATTTAGCAAGGGGCAAGTTATCCAGTGGTTAGAGCGAGGCACTGGGAACCCAGGACTCCTGGGTTCTATTTCTGGCCCTATGTGATCTTAGACTCACTGTGCCTCAGTGTCCCCGCCTGTAAAATTAGCCGAACAAGCCCTGTTGTGAAAGGCTTAATGGCTTGAGAAGGTGACTTGGAGGTCTATGCAACAGGTTTTAAACATACACACTCCCTGGATCCCCAGGTTCATATCTTGAAAGAGTCAACAGTCTTTCAACCTTCACAGAGAAATTGAATTCCATGGAGTTTATTGTGCATGGGACCTTAAGAGGAGACCTTGCAAGCTGAGACCTGATCTGCTGCATATTGACATTAAAGATCCCAGGGCTCTTTTCAGAAGAGTAGATTCCCCCCCCGGTATCAACTAAACTTTTTCCTCCCTCTCTTAGCCTCCTCTCCAGAGGTGGTTGCATTTCAGTGGCACATAGTTTGTAAAATGCTTCCCATTCCCAGAGAGCCTGACATATGTGTATGAAGTATGGTCAATTACAGGGCCCGAATTTCATGTCAGACCAGGAGAATCATGTCTCATTCTGGCTGCATCAGAAAAGACCTAATATACATCTGCCAAAAGAGACTGGACTTTCCTTCTCTTCTTCCTTCTTGTCCGAGCAATTAAGCCTGCTTTATCCCCTCTCTGTTATTAGCCTTGGGGTGCTTCCTAACTATAGCAAGAGAGAATCAGTTGGAACATATCTAGCTAACTTCCCCTTCTCCACACGGCATTTGTATTTAATACCACAACAGAGCCCGATTGTGTTACTAATTACTCTTTCTCCTGCAGAACAAGCCAGCATGAGACTCTCTTCACCTTGATTTAATTATTCAGCTGCACCTTTGTTCCCCTATTTTCCTTTTCTGACCGTTTTTATTTTCCATCAGTGCATCTTGCAAGTTTCACTCAGGCCTTGTCTACACCCAGAATGCAGCTTTTACAAAGGTGCTTTATACTGGGATAGCTATTCCTGTATCGCTCCAGCGGTCAAAGGCACCTTTCTGCCAGCATAATCCATGCCAGGGATTGTACTGGTACAACTATTTCTATACAATCACCACCACTCGAACTGAAACATGTGTATGGTACCAGTACAAAACCTGGGTGTGGCCCAGGCTGCATGATTATGATTTACCACTTCTATTGTGGGAGCACCTCGGAGCCCCCGTCCGGGACCAGGACCTCAGTGAGGTAGGTGCCTTAATTTCTGCCTTGCCTTCAGAGCCGTTTTTAGGACAACCAGTCTGGAAATTCTGTCAAGCCCAAAGCCTCTTTGGAAGCTGGGATCGTCCAAGGGGTTTATTTTCTGGTTCTTTGGGCTTGTGGCACGTACTTGGGGGGAGGGGAGCAGCCCTTAGCTTCCCAGGGGCCAGCGATGAAGGAGCAGTAACTGCTTTCAGCTCTGTGACTACAGCATTGAATTTCAGTTTGATACCTGGGCGATAGCCCAATGACACATCTTCTCAGGTGTTAGCCTGGGCTTTCCCGCAGACTGGGCGAATGCTGAGGCTCTGATGCTGTCACAGGTGTAGAGAGGACATGGGACGTGACACTACTGGGAGGACACTGCTCAGGTGGACAGGTCAAGAGAGAATACTAGGCATTATGCGATCTCAGGCAACTTGCTTCATGTCCTCATTGCATGAGTCAGCCCCCAGCCCCAGATATGGGGATAAGTAGAGCGTGGAGAGTGAATTAATTCATGTTTATAAAACATGTTGAAAATGTGAAGCACCGTAGGTCAGCCTGCGCCTCAGCTACTCAACCCTGTTTTACTGGGAAGAGGCCACTGAGATAATTATTCCTTGCTCCTTAGCTTGTATTTCCACCAGGACAGCCGTCACTATCAGCCACAAGGGACAATGGTGTGTCCTAGCTGGCAAACTCCTCTAATCCCACCAATACCCCAGTGTTCGTTATCTATACTGAACCATTAGATAGAGCCACAGACAATGCTGGAGGGAAGTCTGCTGCATTCACACCATTCTCTTATCTCTTCCGTTGTATGCCTACGCTGTTTAAAATGCCCTCTGAACAGGGGAGGGCTGAAGATGTCCTAAAAAACCCCTCAGCTCCCCCAAAAAGCTTTCAAAGAGCTGTGTCTTACCTCCAGCCCTTCCCTTCATGGTGGTTTTAATCATCCCTAGGAAGGACTTTATTACAGTTAGCCACAAACCCTTTTAGTCCATTTCCCATAGTCCCTAGAACCCTATTATGTCCTCACAGTCACAGCACCCTCCCCTGCAAGCCCAGTTCCCAGAATGCTAGCCCATCCCCCTGTAACTACAGTCGCCTACAGGAACCTAAAAAACAATACACATTAATTATTAGCCCCTAGTTCTTTTCATCAGTTGATCTCAAAGCACTTTCCAAAGGCGGTCAGCATCATTATCCTCATTTTACATATGGGGAAACTAAGATCTGGCAGGGATAGCAGAGCCAGGAACAGACCCCAGTCTGCTGTGTCCCAGCAGTGCTCCACCCACTAGCCTGTAGTATCTCCAGTGATCCATTTAGTTCAGCAATAGGTCTCCAAGAGTGGACTGTACCTACCAGATGTTTCAAAGGAATGTATGAGAAACATTGTGATGGACAATGACGGGCAACCTACCCATGGCAGCGTCTCCTTAACCCCAAGCAGTGAGTGGCTGACTAATGCTATAGATCAGCCATTATAGACCTTGCTCCTATTGACCCAGGCCAACGACCTTGAGCTGCAGACCTGATTGAAAAGGAGAGTATCCACAGCTACGTTAGCATGATAATTACATATGGGCTGGAAATCCTCTTGCTTTAGAGCATGTACTAGCCACTAGCTGCCTGAGCTTAGGAAGAAACTTCCCCCGTGGGCAGAGGATTCCAGAATTGTCCATTATGAGTTTCTTACACCTTCCTCTGTAGCCTCCGGCACTGGCCCAGATGTAGTACTCTGAGCTAAGAGGTGAAAACATTATCTAAAAGTTGTATTTGATCTGATCCCCTAGCAAGTCCTACATTTCTAAAACCACGGTCCCCTCCAGACACAGCGCTGTTTCTTCTGATTTAGAACAGGGCCTCAGTCATTCCCCTATAGTGCAGCCCCAGCCCCTAGAACCCACTTGTTTCACATCCTTTCAAATGGCCCCAGCTCCCATCCCTTGTAATCCCAGCCACATAGAGCTTCCTTTATGGCCTCACCCCAGCAGCCCTTTGCACTGATGGCCCAACCCCCTCTAACCTCCCAGCAGCCCCTGGCCCTGATGGCCCAAACCCGCTGTAGGCCCCCAGCAGCCCTTGATAGCCCCACCCCCCTCTAGCCTCTGGCCCTGATAGGCCCCACCCCTCTCTAACCCCCCAACTGCCCCTGGCCCTGATAACAACCCCCCCCCCCCCGAGTCCCCTGATGACCAACCCCCCTCTAGGACCCCAGCAGCCCCTGATGGCCCAACCCCCTCTTTAGCCCCCAGCAGCCCCTGGCCCTGATAGGCCCCACCCCCTCTAGCCCCTGGCTCTGATAGGCCCCGCCCCCCCGCGGCCCTGCTGGCCCCGCCGGCCCCGCCCCCTCAGGAACTTCTCCTTGCGGCCCCGGCCTCTCCATCCGCTTCTCTTGGCCGCCCTTGCTCAGCCCGGCCAAACGGGCCAATCGACGCGCGGCGCCGGCGCCCCGCTCAGCCAATGGCCGCGCGCGCGCGCCGGCGCCGCAGCCGGCCCAATGAGCGCCGCGCGTGCTGGGCGCTGCCAGCCAATGAGTCTGTGCAGCGGCGCGGCGCGGGCCCGGCTCAGCCATATCCCTCCGCCCGCGCGGCTGCCCGGGCCCTTCCCACCCCCCGCCCGGCTCCGCCTAGTCGGTGCGCGCGCTCCCCCACCCGCGCGGCCCTTTCTCCCTCCGCCGCCCGCCCGCCACAGCCGCCGCCGCCCGCCGCGGGGTCCCCCACGCACCAGGAGCCGAGAGCGCGAGCGAGCGAGCGGGACCCCACCCCGTGCCGGAGACGCGCCGCCGCCATGGAGCTCATCACGATCCTGGAGAAGACGGTCTCGCCGGGTAGGGGCCAGCACGTGGGGGAGGGACGGGGAGCGGCGGGCGGCAGCCGCCAGCCCCGGGGAGGGCGCGGCCGGGCCTGAGGGGGCGGCCGGGCCGGGGGAGGGAGCGGGCGGGCGGGCGTCTGCCCCGGCGCGGGAGAGGGGGCGCGGAGAGGGCCCCGCAGCGGGGATTGGGGAGGGCGGCGCTGGCCGCGGGCTGGGGCCGCTCGGAGGCGCTAGGCCGCGGGGAGCCCGTTTGCCCCGGGCCGGGGGAGAGGGGGGTGGCGGTGGCGGCCCCGGGCCCGGGCAGTGACTGACTCCGGCTCCCCCCCCTCCCCGCAGACCGCTCCGAGCTGGAGGCGGCGCAGAAGTTCCTGGAGCAGGCGGCGATCGAGAACCTGGTGAGCGCCCCGCGGAGCGCCCCGCCCTGCCCCGCGCAGGCCGAACCGCCATCGAGGGCGCAGCCCAACTTGCCGGCTCCCAGCCGGGGCGGCGGCCGGCCAATGGGGACGCGCCCGGGAGCCGCGCCGGCCAATGGGGGCGCGGAGCCGGGCCGGGGGAGGGGGAGGGGGGAGCGCGTTAGGCTGCGCGGCGCTGCGTGTGCGGCGATGGGGCCTGCGGACCATGTGGGGAGACTAGGGTGCGCCCGGGAGAGGCCCCGTAGCTGGGACATTCCCCCCCAGGGCCCTAGGCCCTTCATTCCCCCCCGCCCCCTCCGCAGAACCTGATCCCCCATCCTGCCCCCTACCCCTGCCATGCTGGGCCTTTACCCTTCCCTGCCTGCTCTCAATCCCCCCAGTGCCCCCCTAGGCGGGTCCATTCCTTCTGCACTTCGCCAGGCCTTCTGATTGTCTTATTCTTGGCCCTTCATTTTTCTCTTTCCTCTTCCAGCGTCTGGATCCTATTTACCTTTCATTCTAGTCCCCTTTTTACTCTTAAAAGGACCTTCACTCTCTTCTGAACTAGGCACTTCTCCACCCACTTGTCTGTGGCCCAGATGAGGTGGAGATAGAGGATGAAGGTGTTACCAATGTTGGGAGCCCTGTGGTCCACTGCCCTGGGTGGCGTTAGAGCACATTTAGAATGTATTTAAGAGAAATGACAGGCTAGGGGGGGTCACTTTGTTCCAGAGGGAAAGGGTACTCAAAAATCTGCAAACGACACACTTTCATTAGCGTGTTTATGAACTCTTAGCATCGTTCACACATGCACATACTAAAATCAAGAGAGGATTAAGTTAAAAAAATATGGCCTACCATTAATGTATGTTGTCTGTGTAATCAAGGCACAACTATTACACTAAAATAAGGGTGTATGGGTCCGATTCTTAGAATTGCTATTCTGCTTTCATCTTTGAGGCAATCTCTGGTTCTTGTGTGAGTGATTAAAAATGGGTGAATTATTGCATTCCTCTTTGCTACTGTGAAGGTTAGTTGTCACCGACTTGTCTGATGGATTGGAGGTAATAACTGAGTGTTTAATTTTTTGGCAACCATATACATTCTTTCCTCTCCACCAGCATAAATTGACAACCTAGGCAGGTTACTTGTATATAATTTAATGTTAAAGGTTTATGAAACCTGGTAATCAAAGTTGCTTACAGTGCGGGTTACAGTTTTATATTGGCTCCAATTCTCTGGCTAACTGTTTAATGAATCATAGCCCTCCACTGAAATATGAGGTTTTTTTCTGCCTTTATTTTAGGACTCTTGCTGAGTCTTCCTGCAGTGCTTCTGTGTGTGTGGAAGCTGTGAGAACGGGTACACTGCAATTGGGTTTGGGTCTGTAGTCTAGAAAAATTAAATAAATTCTAAATTATAATTGTGAGTTTGGGCCTAGAATGAATAAAGCTATTGTCAGTAGCTTTAAAAAAAACCAAAACACCTAACCATTTGAGGCAGGCAGGTGTGAGAATAAATAACGGGTGACTGCTGGCTACTCTTACTTTTAGTGGATTTTCCTTGCATAGTCTTCAACAAATGTATGGCATTTTGGGAGTTCTGCCCACTGTTTCCCTTCAGGGGATGTGTGTGTCCCTTCAGCATTTTCACTTTTTATCCCAAAAACATCCCTTTCCTGAAAGCTTTCCCCATTTTTAATTTAATCCAGCCTTGCAAAATTTTGTGTCTCAAATATGAATACATTTTTGATGGATAAGTAAAATTAGCTTTTTCATTATGGTAAAAAGTGAACAAGTATATTTTGTGCTGGGGGCATTGCAGTTTTCAGGATATTTTTGCAAGACTGATTTAGCTTAAAATGGTGGGTTTAAACTATATATTTGTTTATAAACTCTGCAGTTTGGGTGTTAAAACAGATTATTGGATAACTATATTTAACTTTTTTAGGTGATATTTTGGACCAGGGAGAACACACGTTCTTCTGTCCTCAATACTGCCTTAAAAATTGTTGCCTAGCTACTTTTAGATAGGTTTCAGAGTAGCAGCCGTGTTAGTTTGTATCCGCAAAAAGAACAGGAGTACTTGTGGCACCTTAGAGACTAACAAATTCATTTCAGCATGAGCTCACAAAAGCTCATGCTGAAATAAATTTGTTAGTCTCTAAGGTGCCACAAGTACTCCTGTTCTTTTTACTTTTAGATAGTCTTTCTTAGGCCCTGGTTTCCAATAGAAATTTTGTTTGCATTAACTACGAGTGCAGTTGGACCAATTTAAAAGATTGGTTAAATGCTAGTATAAAGCAGGCAAAACCCTTTCAGGAAGACTTGTTTCCACCATGTCTGAATCACTTTTGTATGAATTGATACTGAAACCAGTGCAGCTGCATCGAAAAACACATACACAATTTTTAGTGGAGACAATGCTTTGGTCAGTCTTGGCACAAGAGCTGCACTAGTGGAGCTCTTTCTCCATACCACACAAAGCAAAAGTGTATCAAATGTCAAGCTGCCAAATTGCAAATAGTTGGAATACTAAGGACTTTTTCACTAGTTGTTACCAAAACCGAACAGTACAAATGCAGATGTTGATAAACATACGTGAAATAGCCCTGCATAAATAATACCTTTGACATCAGAGAAATCATGTAATAAACTTACTCTTACAGAAATATTTTTACTGTATATAAAGCACCCGATTTGAGCTTTTAAAAACATTTAAAAATTCCAAAAGGAAACTGGCTTGGTGCTCCCCTTGGAAAAAATAATTTGCTTTATTTGATGTGACATTTAAATTTATGTTAATTTTAAAAAACCACAGATAATCTTGGATGATATAGGCCTTGGAATAGGACCTGAGTGCTTTATTTAAAGGAGTACTTTAAACAGACAGTAGGATCGTGGAAGGTAACTGAGTCTCTGAAGTAATCTGAAAAAATCCAACAGCTAGTTACGTTACTTTTCAGTAGTTCTAATTAGGAGCTTAACATTCATAATCTTGGGATAAAACACAGTCGTATGGTAGCAGTTGTTTGGTTGGGTAAAAGTTTAATTCTCTTTAGTTAGAAAAACCTAATGGATCAGATTCTGATTAAGAGCAGATTAGAGAAATATGTATTTGTATCCATTAATAAGCATGTTTTCTTCTCCTGACCCAGCCCACTTTCCTTGTGGAACTGTCCAGAGTGCTGGCAAATCCAGGGAACAGCCAGGTTGCCAGAGTTGCAGCCGGTTTACAGATCAAGAACTCTTTGACGTCTAAGGACCCAGATATCAAGGCCCAGTACCAACAGAGATGGCTTGCAATCGATGCCAATGCCCGCAGGGAAGTCAAGAACTATGTAAGTAACTTCTGTACTTCAGTGAATTCCATTTTTGTCCATTCACTTCCAAACTGCTTATCATTTTTCCAACAGTATGGCTGAGAAATGAACATTTGATTTGTTTCTCACTGTTTGAAAAATCGTTATGTTTCTTGCTATTATGGAGCAATGAACCTCATTTGTACTTAATACTTTGTTGCTGTAGCACCTTTAATCTGAGGAGCTGTTTCATAAGCATTAAATTGCAGAACACACCTGAGAGATAGCTAAAATACAGAAGAGGGAACAATTCACCAACTCTGTAATGCAGCTATCTCTGGAGTATAGAACACAGCACTGTGGGTTTTTTTTAATTTCTTGTAAATTGAAGTCTAGGGTTGTGTTGCTTTAGTTCAGGCGTTCTCAAACCATGATATGTGTACCCCTGGGGGTACATGAGACCTCTCTGGGGGGATACATGGGAGAAATTGTGTAAAGGTGGATTTTATTTATTATTTATTTATGTTCATAATAGGCTACTCACATGAAGCTTTAAAACTCCAGGGGAATTTGTGTTATAAAATACGGTAGTTAATTTTTTTTCAAGATATACCAATGAGAACACAGAGACACTGACATACAGAGCCCTGACCTCCAAACACCGTACACCATGGGTTCAGTTGCCCAGCAACTGTCCAGTCTAACAGCTCGGAACTTAGTCAAGGGTTTGTTGTTGTTTTTTTAGTTGTATATGTCTCACTATAACTATATCTCTAAGTAACTGTGAACTAAGGGCAAATGGCTATAGAACAGGTAGTGTTAGGAAGAACACCCAACGTATCAGTGATGAGAATGGTGGGGGTATGTGGGCATCTGGTAGATCTGGAATGGGGTATGCAATAAGAACCTCTACTTCAGTTAATCCTCTCAAATGCTTGCAGCCTGTTAAGTACTCTTCCAGCAATGATGAGATTGGGATGTGTAAAATACGTGACAAATGTCTACTTCTGATGCTTAAATAAGCAATGTAGGATAGTGCTTAGGGAAGAATAATATGTCTAGTACCCGTTAAGATAATGTTAGAGGGTAGGTTTTTCCACCTCTGTTCTGCTACTAGTTTTTCTCTTCCTTACCATGAAAAGAAGTGGGATTTGCTGTTGGAGCATGGTGCTTGAAGGAGGAATTATAGGTGAGGTTTTGGGGCAAAAACTGAGACTGCTTTTGTATTTTGTTAACACATTCTTCAGAAGCATATGAATAGCCAGACCAAAAGATTTCAGAATGGTGAACTGCAATTCCAGACTTTTTGGAGGACATAGTTTTCATCACTAGTAGTTTACAGATGCACTGGGATTTGATTTTTATTCTTCATACTTGAACAGTTTCTTCAAATTTTTTTTAACCGTGTTAATTGTCGTGTACATTGTGAAATCTCTGAGACAGGGACTGTGTGTGTGTGTGTGTGTGTGTGTACACGTATGTACACTGGACCTAGCACACTGAGTGTTTGCAGAATACAGTTAAAAACAGTTACCGAAATTCCAGATGCTGAAAGCTACCGCTAAGTTTTGTAAAGATGTGGAGTGTCTTTGTAATCTGTCAAGCTTCAAGCTATGACCTTTGTCAGAGGAGATGGCAAGAGATTTTAGCTGTGCTAGCAAGTGGTCAGCATGAAGAGACATAATGCTGGCCTGGCAATAATGACTTTCCAACAGATAACTGCTATATTCTTTAATGACAATTGGTCGTGCGTTCTCAACCAGGGAGTCCTTTGTGCTAGTTATCTTTTTGACTTTAGAAGATGTATGTGCACTTGGATCTATGCAGAACTTTATAATGGGTACATTCTGGGTGCAAATGGACTACCCATTCTGCATAATCATTTGTCTGGGATAATTGGTGTCTTTGAATGTTTAACACTTACACAGTATTCTCCAGAGTAAGGTTGGATGATTAGATATTTTGTGATAATTTAACTTTTTTCAGTTATTACTTCCAGTGGGGAAAAGAAGGGGTAATGCTGTTTTGATGTTTTTTACTTCAATTGACAAATGTGTGACAGGAAATTTAGTATTTTTTGTTTTTTGGTAACAGTATGATTACAGAATAACAGATCATCCCTAGTTTAGGAGCTGCAGTGTTGTAGTATGTTGAAGAAAACTCATTAGTTTCATTTGCCTTTAATACTGTCCCTGCAAAGAATTAAAGTAATCATCCTTTACTCATTGTCATTGGATCATTTGGTGCAAGTGATCTACTGAGAGAACTTTTTGATTTAAGATTCCTGATGACTAGCTCTTTCTTATAAGAACATTCTCAAAGTTTTTTTGCACTACCCTTTTTCCTGTTTAGAAGTTAAGTGGGAGTTGTGACAGAGATGGCAATTTGCTGCAATATCTTTGGGAGAGCTTATTGAACTAAATTTAAATAGCTTTGAAGTCCATTGTATTATGAATGAAAAGTGTATATATTATTGTGGGATTATATGTGATGTCTCTGGGGAGGAGACTTGGCCAATGTAAAACCTGGGAAGTTTCAAAGTACTGTTTTAAACAACATGCCAGATAAGAAGGAACTTGGGGACAAACAAAATTAAATGGGTTTCCTAGGAGACACCTGGGCTGGGTAGGGAAGGGGTGAATGCAAGTTCCCACCTCCAGACCCAACCTTTTGAAGCTACACCCTGAAGAGAGAACCATTGTCTGACTGATTACATGTTCATGGTCTCTAAAGATCAAAGACCCAAGCTCTATATAAAAAAAGAGATTGACTTGTCATGAATGTGCTTGTTCTGGGCTAAAAGCTGGTATGAACTTATAACCACAAGTAAAAAAACCTGTGATAGGATTTGAAGGGCTTATTGCCTACTAGATCCCTTGTTGGAGTTGGAGCGACCGGGGGGGGGGGGGGGGGCATTTCTGGTAAGCTTATTAATGTGCATGTGGGTTATTGTTTTTAATGTATTTTCTCCTATGCTTTCACTTTAAGAATAAATGTACTTGCTTAGAAAGGGCTGTGTGGTTGCTTAAAACTGAGCAATTACAAAGCCTTTGGGGAGAGAGCAACATGCAGATGCTGACCAGTTAAGGCAGATTGGTTTGCTGGGAAACTCAGTTTAGACTGGGGACTGTGCAGCGTGGAAAAACACTGATCAGGATGGAGAGAGATGTGTCTCCATCCAAAAGAGGTGATGGCTGGGAGCCAAAAACCTAATAGTGGATGTCCATGCTGGATCACAGAGGGGGAATACAAGTGCAGTTGACCTAAACAGTGATGAGAGAGTATTGACCAATTACTACTGTCTGATATCAGTGACCTAATGTGAAATGAGTTGGTGAATCAGTCCCATTCCAATCATAAAATCACTTCTACATTTGGCTCCAACTGGTATTGTGAATACCAAACATTGAATGGACATGGAAGCTTTTCCCCTCGTTCCTAAGGCTCAGCTAAGACAATAGTGGTAGGTAGCTTGGGAGAACCTTGCAATACCACCAACAGTGCTGTACCTATTGTATGGACAAATGGAAGATCTAAATATCCAAGGCTGAGTGTTCGGCAATTACTAAAATTATTTTTTTTTTTAAGGAAGTTATTTGCTGAAGTGGAGAGTACAAAATGTCTTTGCTGCTGAGCAAAGACTAGAAAGACTGTTCAGCAAGTCAACCAGTTAGAATAAACAGGTTTAATTTGTGCCATACTACTCAGCCAGAAGCAGTTCAGTGCTTCCTCCTGGGACAGTCTGACTTAGAGATTCAACTATAACAGAAATTTAAAATATTATTCACCCCCACTGACAGATCATTTTCTCATAAGCTGTCCAGTTAGATTTTTGATTGGGAATGCTATTTATCCAATTTTTTTGATTAATTTTGATTAGTTTTCATAATAAAAAATACAAAGAAGTAAATGACTCTCAGCATGTATATGTTTACCAAATGCTGCCCATTTCACAGGATATCCAATACAGTTATGCAACTTTATAACTCATCAAAGCTGCAACCAGGCAATAGAGAATTGGACAATAATACACAGGCATAACATGTTAGGGTGGGGGGAGTAACAATTTAAAAAAAAACGTACATGCACAGACAAAATAAGAAAGGAGGGGGTGGAAAGGGGGGGAAGCAGAGAGGTCAGGTGGAATGGAAGTTTAGCATTGTTTGAGCCATTTCAGCATTCTTTGTCAAGTGTATCAAGAAATAGGGTCCAGATTACTTGAAATCATGTAATTCTTTAAGTTGAAAAGCTTTCTTTTGTGGATAATTTTTCTGATTTATAATCTTATATCAGAGAAAGGGGAATTGTTCCCTTCATGGTTCATCGTATATGGGCACTCTTCATAGAATATGAAGGGTGTCTTAGAGAAATGTATTTAATCATGCAGACAAATCCTGCTGCCTGGAGGGGGTAAACCATGACCCTGTCAATATAGGGGCAAACTCATTTCAGTTGCTGGGGTTAATGCTTGTTTGTAGAAGGAAAGGTAAAAATCTACCTGTTTTAATCCCATGTTTGCGGGTAAAAATAAAATTGATCAGCTAACTCATGCTAGTTACATTTGATATACGCTCTCTCTCCTCCTGCCCCGTCAAGTAGAGATCTTAGATTCCAATCTTCCTGTATTGGGTCACTGATATCAAATAATAAAAGTGTGTAGACTAGTGAAATTGATTTGGAAAAGTCTGACTAAATTGCTGATGTTTTCTCCACAGGTTTTGCAGACATTGGGTACGGAAACATACAGGCCCAGCTCAGCCTCACAGTGTGTGGCTGGCATTGCCTGTGCCGAGATTCCCATGAACCAGTGGCCTGAACTCATTCCTCAGCTGGTAGCTAATGTTACAAATCAACACAGCACTGAGCACATGAAAGAGTCAACGTTGGAGGCAATTGGTTACATCTGTCAGGATATTGTAAGTGCCTTCTCTTGAATATATGCTATGCAGTGTCCTCTTTCCTCACCCTTTCTCCTGTCTAAACTTCTTTTCTCTAGACAGCCCCTCTAGGCTGTTTTGTTGCCTGCGAGTTTAGGATGCCTATACTAAGAGAGGCAGCAGAATGATTCCCCACAAAACCCACGGATGAGACCAAAGTGCAAAGAGTGGCATCTGAAGGAAGAATTGACCTGGTTTCGCAACATAAATCCAGGTCATCTTTACTAAAGTGCAGATTTAATCATGGAGTGTGCATGGTGTTCAGCCTATGGAGCTGGGTGCCATTTTAAGAACCCAGATAAACGTCCTGATGAGTCAAATGATTACAACTAAGTGGTAAATCCTTACTGAGGTTGTCTCTGGGGACTCAAAAGTCTAAACTATTTCATTAGATCATGGGCTGGGCTCAGTATCTTCTATATATTGACACAAATATTTTGCTCTATACAGCACCTTCCAGCCAAGGACCTTAAGAAAACAGCGGTCACAATTTTTATAGACAACTTGTTTTTAGTATCAAACTGTGTTGTGTGTGTATATAGGACAAGTGGCTGATCTGAACTGCACTTAAAAACCCTGTGTTCTGACCTAAGGCTGAAAACAAAAACTGGCTTCCTGCCTGTTTCTGTGTAAATGCCATTGAATGGTTGTTTTGCCCCTTATTACACTTTGGAAAGAGTACAGATGTGCTCCTTCTGAAGTGTACAGTGCAGTACATCTAGTTCATCAGACAGAGAAGTTTATAAAAGCAATGGTCTAGATAGCCATCACACAGAAAACTTGCCTTGCACGAGGAAAGCAGGAGGATCTGCTCTCACTTTTCAATCTATAGTCAAACATCTTGTCAGTGTGTAATAGGATAAACATGTTTTCCCCTTCTGCTATTCATGCAGCAAGTGGGATATTTTAGGTGGTGTCCCTTTTACAGGAGAATGGATGGAATATTGGAATCAAAGTTTGGGAAGCTTCCGTGGTAGATGGAGAGGTCTGAAGAACGTGTAATGACTGCAGAAGGCGGGTCCCCTCCTTGAAGAGGAGAGAGACAGGGAGCAGGCAGTGAGGGAAGCCTCATAGGGTAAAATGAAGAAACAGTATCAGAAGTGTCAGTGAGGACAGGGAGTGGAAGAAACCAACAAAAATAAGGCAGGAGGAGAGACCAGAGGAAAAACAGATTTTGAAAGCGACCTGAAAAGATAAGTGTGCCTCTTGCTGCACTGAGTGTCTGAAGGGTTTGAATTGCTGCCTGACTGATTTGAATTGAAAACTAAAAATTCTGTCAGTAATAAGTTCTGGGGCAAGTAAAAAGGCTTGGGAGGGGAAAATACTGGTACTGAGATACATAAAATGAAGAGGTGATTCAAAGTTGCAATCACTGCTACTAGAATAGAGGGGCTTCAGGTCAACCATCATCAGTTACAAATACACCCAGGATTTCTAAGTGCATGTCAGCCGTTTGTCTGGAAGACAGCAAGTAATTAAGCTTCACTAATCCATAGTGGATTTTTTGATTGTCCTGGGTTGCTGAACAGAATTTTTCCCTTTTACACTGCTTTGTATTGTTCCTCAATGTGATATTGATAAATCCTAACACAATTTAGGGGCCCTTGGGACTTTGCATTCCAGATGCTCATTTTTTCCTGTGGTATAAGTGGTGGGGTTCTGTATCCCTCCAACCCTGAATGATTAACCTCTACTACCTCTTTTGGTTATAGCTGTCCTTCCTTGCTACTGATCCTTGCATGATCCACTGCCAGTATACCAAATGTGGGCCTATTGGTGACACAGTGGTAGGGGTATGACCACTGATGTATTCCTCTGCTCAAATGGTAATAGAGTGGAAATCGGCAGTTGTTTGAACTCACTATAACATAGCTGAATGAAGCAGTCTGAGGCTTGCTGATTTGAAGCACAGTGGTAATATTTAATTTTTATTTTTAATATTTGGCACTTGTGATTTAAACTCTGGAATGCATTTGCTGTTCAGATGCAGCAGACTGTGCCCTCTTTAAGGATGCACTGCCTTGGTGTCACAGTGAGGTGTTAAGTTGCTCATATTTGACCCCTGGTGTTTCTAGTGAACAAAAGGCCTTTTGGCCTTAAAGGATTTGAATTTCCTCTGCCTGTAGAATTAATTGCCAAACCGTATGGAGGGGGAAAACTTGATACATAGGGGGAAGCAGGCACCTGAAAAGCGGAGTTGCAATCTGCAAGCCGTCAGATAACTTCACCACTATTTATTCCTTGTTTCAGGATCCAGAGCAGCTTCAGGACAAATCCAATGAAATTCTCACAGCCATTATCCAAGGGATGCGAAAGGAAGAGCCCAGTAACAATGTGAAGCTAGCAGCTACTAATGCACTCTTGAACTCTTTGGAATTCACCAAAGCAAACTTTGACAAAGAGGTGAGTAAAGGAAGCAACCGAATTCTGGGTGCGAAAGGGAAGGAGTGAATCCATGGTCTATGATGAGAAATCATGCACCACGCTGAATTTTGCTTGATGCATAATTCCCTTGGAGCTGAGACTTGGGTTCACGTCTGTAAAATTAAAGTTTTCAAGACTGCTGGGGTGCAGAAATACTGGGGAAGTGTTTGGAGAAGACATAAAATGAAAAGGGAGCATCACTGACTCTTTTGGCTAAATATGTATTGAACTTAGGGTTTAGCCTGTTATACATTCTGTAGTCTGTACTACAGCATTCAGTCAACCTAAGTTACGTCGCCGGATAGCCATCACAGTAATTAAATCGCTTTGCATGTTCACACTATGCTCTCTGTGTCGACTGTGCGTGTCCTCACCAGGGGCGCGTCCACCAATTTAAAATCTGCAAGGGCATTAAAGTAGGAACACCCCTCATATTCCTACCATAGAGATTTAATGGAAAATGGAACTAGTAATTAAACTTTTATCTTGAGATGCTCTCTTAATAAAAACCTTTCCCTAGTCAACCATTCAGCTGTTGTTGATTTCTATCGGTGCCTTAACGTTTGATGAGCTGGTTGAGCGTAATCTGTTCAGATTGCATTTGTAGTGGACTTCTGCCCTCTAAATGGGCCTGGGAGTAGTAAATAGAATGTTAAATTATTATATTCCCTATCTCCTCTTAACACCTCCCAGAAAATTAGTGTCCCAGCTAAATCAGCTTTTGACACATTTTGTAATAATTGCTGAAATAATCTAGGAGACAATAGCTTTTAAAAAACAAATGAGCAAAAAAACCTTACTTTCCCTAGTGCTGTGACCATATTTTTTTTCTGATTAGAGCAATGTACCTACTCGGATGTGACATTCAAATTTGGGATTCACAATTGCAGTGGGCTGTTTATCACTTGGAAATAATTATGAAAACGCTGTGTGGCAAGTGGCTGCCTATATCCTGCCTAGCTCTTGTAGCAATGTAATGTTGGTGGCAATAATTGCTGAGAAGATCAGGTGCTCTCCGAGTCAAAGAATTAAAATATAATCCTGTTGGAAGATTTTTAAACCCTTTTGCATAATGCACTTCTAATTATTTTATTTCTTTTGCAGTCTGAAAGGCACTTTATTATGCAAGTAGTCTGTGAAGCAACGCAATGTCCAGATACAAGGGTAAGTGATGATATAACGTCTTGAACTGTCTGTCGCTGCACCATCCAGTGACCTCTAGAATTTTAAGTGTTATATTTAAAGAAATAGTGCTGTATGAATAAGTATATAAACTCATTTTAATTGGCCTGTGGAGTAATTTTAATCACTAATAATTCGCATTAATTTTTGCTTCCCTTTGTTTTAGTTGTGCTATGTTTAGGCTACAAACATGCTAATATTGAGTATTAGTTCCTGAAAAGAGTGTTTGACGGTTGCATGAATTCTGCATCGAGAGTAACATTTTCTTGACGTGCTCAGAAAAATGACACATTTGTTGACCCACTTCCTTCTCTGACAGGTACGAGTGGCTGCCTTACAGAACTTGGTGAAGATAATGTCCCTTTATTATCAGTATATGGAAACATATATGGGTCCTGCTCTTTTTGCCGTGAGTACTGCAAATCAAAAATGGAATAGTGGCTTAACTCCAGTGTGCTCATGCTTATAAACCGAGTGACAGGAACCAAGAAAATTGCTCCCTCTGTGTCTCCCACTCCAACCCCTGCAGTGCAAGAACTGGAGAGAGAAGGATGGCCTTCCACTCATGTTTCCCCCCTTGTACGGACATCCTCTTCTGCAATTATATCTGTTTAATTACATCAGTGTTGCGGTGGTCACATTTTACAGACGGAGTTAGATGATATGCACCCAAGGTTTTGTCGTTACTGGCAGAGCTGGGAATAGAGCCCTGAACTCCTGATTCTTGGTCCCCCTGTGTTATGTGGATTGTAAAATAACTAATCCCAAACGTAGGTAATCTAAGAAACACTCAAATACTCTTAGAAGTTCCTTATGCTTTCCCCATCCCTTTACCCAGGATTGGATTTTTGCGTATTTGTTTAAAGTAGGACTTCCCTGCCACTCCACTTGTGTGAAGAGAAAATTGGTTTTCTGGCCCTTTCTCATTGGAATTTTGTCTCCCATTTCTTCTATGTGGCAGTTGCTACTAGAGGATGGTTGGGCACTTAAGTTTTAAAAACTGCATATTCACAAATCACCTGTCAGTGCTGTAGTCGCAGGGGAACCGGGCCTGGCCCTTTTCATTGCCTGTTCTTTTACCGGCTTAGGGCACTAAAGGCTGAGTCTAAATATAAACGTGGTCTCCACGTTAGCTGCCTGGTATGGCTGCGGCTTTGCGTGAATTTTTTTTTTTTACAGGAGTGCCTGCTTTTCATTTTAATGTCTATAGCACTTCTCTTCCTGAACAATTGCAAAACATTTCAAACTGGATACTTATAGTACCACTATAATGCAGCCACTTATGGGACAGAGCACTGCGGCTAACTAGCATATAGCATTACATAGTAGTGAAGGGGGAACCTTCCGTTCTTACTAAAGAGCCATAGAATCTTTAAAATCCAGGCAGAGGACTTAGGATTTTTTATTTAGGTCTCAGCGAAAGAACCACATATTGTAGATGGAACTATTTTGAAAGGACAGTAAGCCTACATTAATTGCAGATAAATAATGGAATACACAAAATTCACAAACATCACCAATATCTCTAGTTTTTTCCATGTCGTAGGTTGCCTTCTGTCTCCACACCACACTCTTGTATACCACCAAACCTGGGCAATACCTTCATAATCAAGACATCTTGAATGTAAAAAACAGCAGGTCCCTATGCAAGAATTTCTAACCGTATCCTCTCCATCTTCTCTAGTTTTTGGTGTAACCCTATCTTTTTGTGGGGCGGGAGGGGGGAAGGTCTCTCTACAAACACCCCTATTCCAATCAAATCCATGTAACCAATGCCTGGAGTCACATCTCTGTTAGTGCTTGGTACTGTGAACATTTGTATCTAAGCAGTGCGCGTGAGCAATTGGTTGCTATTCTGCAGTCCTTAAACGCGATTCTCCCTATTGCCCAGTCATACTCTCTCTTGAAATGTGGAGGTATTGTTTAGCAGCTGCCTCCACTTGGAACTTGCATTGGCATAGCTACATCTCTCTGGAGTGTAGATTTTTCACACCCCTGTAAGTCATCGCTATATATACCCACCCTCAGTGTAAACAGTGCTAGTTCGACAAAAGAAATCTTCTGTTGACTTACCTACCGTTTCTTGGGGAGGTGGATTACCTATGCCAAGAGGGGAACCTCTCCAGCTGGCATAGGTAGGGTCCATACTGTAGTGTTTCAAGTGTAGACAAGCCCTAAGAAAGACGAACTCTCTCTCAAGCTGCCTCTTGTTTCAGGATGACTAGGTTCCTGTACCGTGCTGCCAGTATATGGCGTCAGAATGACTTTTGCTAAAATGTCCCCTTTTTCTCTCTCTCTCATGTTTCTGAAGATCACAATTGAAGCAATGAAAAGTGACATTGACGAGGTGGCTCTGCAGGGAATAGAATTCTGGTCAAACGTCTGTGATGAGGAAATGGATCTGGCTATTGAAGCATCTGAGGTGAGCTTGGAATTGGTGTTTGTGGGGATCGGTGTTAGTGAGTAAAACAAGTAACCATTGTTTCAAACATTAAAAAGGAGGGACTGAACCAGGTCTGGAAGCGCCTTTGTTTTTCCAAGGTGCGATTTTTATTCAAGAACTGTGTCTGAACCCTTGTGTAGCAGTCCTAGGTCCATGATGAGAGATCATGCACCACTCTGAGTATTAAGTGATGCATATCTATTATGGAAGCTGAGACTTGAGGCTGCATGGTATGCAAGGCAGTATATCATCCATTTCCAGTTGCTGTCTTTATGAAGAGCGATTCAGTAGCAAACTTCTCATTCACTGGCTAGACTTATGGATGTCTGTCAAGAGTTTACAAGTAACCTTTTGTATTTGCAAGTATCTCGAGTTTGTTTAGCAGCAGTAAAAGCTTTTTCTCAGCTCATTGTTTTTGGCCAATAATTTGCTCTGTCCTTGACATGCTGCCAAAATATTTCTGGGTTTGAGTGCCTTGGAAATATTTACAGTCGGAGCACAAGTTTCAGGAGTGTTTCCATTGTAAGTGCCTTCGTAAGGTCTCAAAATTTGTATCCATCGGGCTGAAATTCTTCAGGCTCAGCGGTTCTCTTGAGGTAAAATTTTGGGGAAAGCTGGAGCAAAATGCTTCTGAGATGGGACTAGAACAGGACTTAATTTTTTTTAAATAATGAACAAAAGCGTTCTAGTGCCAGAATGGCTGGGATTTGAAACTCAACAGGGCTAAAGAGTATCTTCGAATATTCCAGTGAAATTAGGTTATGGTTTTGGTTATTTGAAAGCAGCGTTTGTAAAGTGGGCATGATTTTTCAATTCTTTAAAGACAAGTGAGGTCCCATATGTGTGGCTGCATAGTGAACACACTCATTGGTTTGCACGTTACGTTGAGCTTTGTGCATAAAGTTCTCAGCACCTTGGAAAACTTAGATCTCTCACCTCATTAAGGCTCATTGGAGCCCTTCCTTGGTCCTTATACTGAACAGGGCCAAATGAGTATTTTCTTAGGCTGAGTTTCCTTAGCTCTGTGAATAATAATGCTGTCTGTACCATGAAACAATGACATGACTTAGGAGTTCAGTGATACTGGCACCAGTAGTTTACCTCTAGGAACGTTTAAAGGGTTATTCTTGCATTGTGTATAACACATGAGATTTATGGTTTGGTTATAAAAAGCAATTGGCTAAAATAAAAGTAGTTCTTATTCTTTAGGGTGGATGGATTGAAAAGGAAAATGGTGTCTTGTTCTTCATGCAGATGCTCTTTCTTTCCAAAAAGTCTTAGTGTAAACTTCCTTCTTTAAAGGGAGCTAAATGTATTTTTCTGCTGCATGCTCAAAATAGCAAGGGTAAAGGGACAGTCAGCACAGAGGTCTAATCTGTATGCTAAGTGCCTCTTACCCTTCCTGTTTGGAGGCATTTAGTAATTGTTTAATTTGTAAATATTTGCCGTTTGTCTTCAACATGTTTGTGTAGTGTGGGGAGTGGCAGCATGCACTTGTGGAATAGCAAGCTGAGCATGTGCATCAAACATTTAACTAGAGTAGAATTCAAGGAGTCCTCCTGGGAAAAGAGTTCTAGCTTTTGCTGGTGATTTTACAGCATAAAGTGGATAACTTAAAATCTAATTCAGTTGGATTTTTTCAGAAGGAAAAGTGTTTCTGTGCAGCTATTGAGGATTGTTTTGTAACCTTTCTTTCTAGGCAGCAGAGCAAGGAAGGCCTCCAGAGCATACTAGCAAATTTTATGCTAAGGGAGCACTACAGTATCTGGTCCCAATTCTCACACAGACACTAACTAAACAGGTGAGTTTGTAGGTTCCTTACTATGCATTGTCTGGAGCTGTCTGTATGCACCAAGAACCGTACACTCATGTGGTACCAGCCTTACGTTATACAAGCAATTGCTGGAATGCTGTCAGTCTAACTATGTAGGATAGAATGCCATTAGTTAAATGTGGCCCCTGGTCATTGAATCAGTATTCTATTTTCATAGATGATTCACTAATGAACTGGGACTGGAAGATCCTTTAGGCTCTTTATAGAGTTGAGATAAAGGCATGCTTGTTCTGAACACCTCATGTAGCAGTCCTTGGTCTATGATGAGACATCATGCACCACTCTGACTGAATGATGCATTATTTGTGAAAGCTGAGACTTGAGGCTGCAGTGAAGCTGGTTCCAGCCACTTGAGGTGGTTTCATTATTGTACAACATTTCATTAAGGCAAGTTTCCCTTTCTGATTACTGAAGGCTTTTGATAGGTTATCATGAGGCTGCAGTATCATTTAGCACAAAGTGTTTAGTGTTTGTGGAATTAAAAACAGGACATCAAGGTTTTGTTTGCCTCATTTAGAACCCTATTTTTTTTTTTAAACCTTAAATTCTAAGCTCTGAGTACCACATTTTACCACACTTATTTGTTTTTATGAGGACTTCTCAGGGGGCTAATTTAGACTGTGGAACAAACCGTATCCAAATGAAATCACTTGCTGTACCAAGTCTATTTAACATGATATTAAATAACAGTTAAAAAATCCACGTAGTATCAAGTTCCTTTGTCAAGTTTGAGAGAGACTAGGAAATGGCTGTAATTTTTAATGGCTATTATGTTTGAGATTGCTTCCTTGTTCCATGTTTTAGTGCCAACTGCCTGAATAAGTAGTTCAATTACAGGAGGCTGTAAGCTTGTTAAAGAACCAATCAGGAAACATAAGTCATCCTCAGATGTGCACCTTCAAAGGAGTTAGGTTAACAACGGCAGGGCCATCAGCTGGAGGGAGAAGCTACCTAACTGGTTCCATCCACGCTAGAATGGGTTACTCTTCCAAAGGCTAAGCCTGGGGTCAAAGGAGACCCAAACTCTGACCCTAGAAAAGGGTGTGGTGTTGGGGGGTCTAGAAGAGGCTACTTACTGAGTGTGTCATGAACTGCTGCACAGAGAAACACTGTGGGTCGGACACACTGCTTCGTCCTGACAGAGATGGAGTTAGCTGGCAAAAGAGAACTTGCAAAGGTGTAGGTCAGTGGTTCTCAAACTTCTCTTTTCGCGGACCACTTGAAAATTGCTGAGGGTCTCAGCAAACCACTTAATAATCTTTCCAAATGTTGTTTGTACCGTTAGCTAGCTATTGTAAAGCGCCTTGGATAAAAGCGCTATATTAAACCCTTAATTATTAACTTTTTTGTTCTACAAATAAAAGCACACAACTCCTATTTTAATATCAGTAGTCTTACCTTTCTAATGCGATGGATGTGCCCTCTCTCCCCTGCTGCGGCAGCCCCCGAGCTGGGGCTGGGAAGGAGGGCGGGGTCTCTCCCCCGCTGCAGCAGCCCCCGAGCTGGGGCTGGGAAGGAGGGCGGGGTCTCTTCCCCCACTGCTGCAGCCCTGGAGCTGGGTAAAGTCACATCTTTGTCTGCCACAGCCCTCCATGTCCCAAATTCCCCCCACCCCAAGGCCATCACCTCACCTTACATGTGCATCTTCTCCAGGGTCCAGGCACCTAATTAGTGGAGCCATGCCTGCGCGGCTCCACTAATTAGGTGGGTGGCCCTTCATTCTCTTATGTGCGGCTGCCCAGGTGCACACCTTAGAGGGAACTGTCTGCGGACCACCACAGTTTGAGACCCTCTGGTGTAGGCAATACCCAGGCATGTAGACCTTTTATGGTGTTTACGCTTTGATCTAAATGGTTTTATCTTCTGATGAAAGAATAACACTTTGTTTGAAGATGATGTTTGTGTTACTGCAAAATTATGCTCTCATGGGCTTCTGAAGGGAAACTCGTACAGGAGCCAAAACAGAGTTAACACAGTTGGGAACCAGGGGGCTGGACCCGGAGATCCATTCTGAGTGGTTGGACCATGTGGTTCCACCTAGAGTAAGATGCCCATCACCTAAAGGGGTGCACTCATGAGAGAATAAAAGGGCTCTAGGGTGCACTTTGCCCAGTAACTGACATTTACTTTTTTAGGTTTGTAATGTGGACTGAATTCATGTCAAAACACAGTCAGTACCTGTTCATATTCCTTGTCCTTGGATCCAGCAAGAAGCAAAGTTCTGGTTGGTAACCGATATTTTTGCTAAGAGTGACCCAAGTGTTGTTCTCTTCCCAGGATGAAAACGATGACGATGATGACTGGAATCCCTGTAAAGCAGCTGGCGTTTGCCTCATGCTTCTGGCAACCTGCTGTGAAGACGACATTGTTCCTCATGTGCTGCCCTTCATTAAAGAACACATTAAAAATCCAGATTGGCGATACAGAGATGCAGCTGTCATGGCTTTTGGGTGTATTTTGGAAGGGCCAGAGCCCAACCAGCTCAAACCACTAGTTATTCAGGTCAGACCAAGTTTTTCTTGGAGGTTGGCTTGCTTGAACAAAAATGTTTGACTTAATGTAACTACTTTGAGCACGACCCAGGAAGGGAGATCAGAGATCATGGTTGTGTGTAACCTTTCAGTTTTGCTCAGTTGCTGAACATCCTGCAAAGGAGATTTTTAAGACGGTAAATTTTAGAATTCTAACATGCAGGCGTTTGCATGGATTTGGCAAACTCTTGTGATCAGTTGGAGTGGCTGTCCTTAGAGCAGGGCCCCCTTTGTTTGTGCAGCACGTGGAAGGCACACTCAGTCCACACAGCTTTGGTTAGCGCAGGCTTTTAACCCTGTGTATGTTGCCTCTTGCTGTGAGGCAATATGTAGAATCTGAGAATTGAAACTCGGCGGGTTCAGTGCTCCTGGCTTTGTCACTAGGAAATACTTTACTTTATGGGCCTTCTTTACATCCAAAGGTGGCTTCTTAGCTTGGGGGTCCCATTTATTGGTAGACCATGGAATAAATACTCTGAAAAGACCATATGCTCAAACAGCTGCAGGCTTATTGGTATCATATGAGTGAATTTGGTATGATTCTGACTTATTACTAACTGTGTGGTTCTGTTCCAGGCCATGCCCACTCTAATAGAACTGATGAAAGATCCTAGTGTGGTGGTTCGAGATACGACGGCATGGACTGTGGGCAGAATCTGCGAGCTGCTCCCTGAAGCTGCCATCAATGACATTTACCTCGCTCCGCTGTTGCAGTGTCTCATCGAGGGCCTGAGTGCCGAGCCCAGAGTGGCTTCCAATGTGTGCTGGGTAAGGCAGGACTCCATTGCTGTGGGACAATATGGGCTGGGCTTCTACCAGCAGGTGTGGGGTTGAAGGATTTACTTGTGAGCAGACCTCCTACGTAAACTAGAGGCGTTCCGCAGCCTATGGGGTACTCCCTTAAATGATGCGAAGAGATGACTGACTTGTTCATCCACCACAAGAAACCTTGTGTGAACGCGCCTCAAGTCTGTAGTGCCGCATGCTGGTGGGACAGGAAAAAAGGACGGGAGCTGATGGGGGAGACAGCTAACTGGAAAGATGCTCAGGAAGGGAACAAATGTGAAGTTGTCTTCAGTTTGAAAATGCTGGGGAGACGACTCTTCCCTACAAAGACCTAGGGGCGTCTGGTAACTGTATAAAAGAGAGGTCTTCCAATGACTTTTTTTAGTGCACCACCTTTTGTATTGTCTAGCCACCCTTCTCAGGCAGCCAAGGCTGCTCATTCAGCTGAGGGGGAGACAGGATATTTTCTCTCCCTATTAGCTCAATATTCTGCCTCTGCAGCACTACTCGAGGAACACGAGATGCATCTCATTCCCTTGCATACATTCAAGTTGTTTTATCGCCAAACCACTGGGCTGGTTTGGCAAGTTCAACTTTACCTTCTTCCTAATGCATGTAATATTAGACAGCCTATCTGAACAAACATGTAGCGTCATTGCAAGGAGGAGGCCTGCCTCACTGCATTTTAACCAATGAACTACTTCTGCTACTTTTTTTTTTTTTAAAGAGTCCTTTCGTTGTGTTCCAGTAGAGATGCGTGAGGATTATGGTGTTAAATCAAGTGTTAGGAGCTGTATAATTAAAATTTTAATTTTCCTTAGTATGTTTTCTCTTCTGGTCCCAGGAGCTTAGGGGCCTCTGGTCAGCCAGGGCTCTTCCTGATCCCATTGACCCTGGCAAAGGCTCGTGTTACTGGGGCTTTTTTCTTCTGAAGATGTGAACGAATGTAAATTTTGCAAATTGAAATGAAAATCATAAGGCTTTCACCTGTTCAACTGTTCAGCTTTTGTCCTTTAAGGCAGCTGCAGTCACTGCCTGGCCCTTCAGCTGGCAATGTTAGCCTTCTCTCGGGCCTTGTTTAAAGTGAGATGATAGCACAAGTTAGCCAACAGGTGTCAATTCATAGAGTCAGAACTGTGTGCCTTTAAAGGGTAGGCTATTAACACATCTTATATCCTAGTCTAGACAAGGCCTCAGGCTTCATTATTGCTTTGAAACGTCACTGTGCTTGGGTAGCTGGCCATGGGGAGGAGGTCATTAGTCCTGCACGTGGCCTTCTTTTTGGGTGACTTTGGCTCCTAGTGTTGGTGCGTGGACTTCCTGCCCCTCACTGGCTAATTGACTGTAAACAATGGCAAGTTTTCTTCCTGCTGTTCAGCTTGTTTCATATTGTGAGCTGAATTCTCATTCCGCTGACCTTTTCCTATTGTTTTTGGCAAATGAATTTGGCCACACATCGCAGTTTCTCCTAAACCATTGATGCTGCCATGGGAATGAATGGGCAAGCTGACAGATTATTACTTTAAATGTGTCACTTGCAATCCCTTAAACTGGCAAGGCCATGTATGTGGCTGAGCTAGTTTGCTGTTACGATAAACTCATTCCATTGTAGAGACTGTGATCTGTTCTGTATTTCAGGCCTTCTCTAGTCTGGCTGAAGCTGCCTATGAAGCTGCAGATGTAGCAGATGATCAAGAAGAGCCAGCAACCTACTGTTTATCCTCCTCGTTTGAGCTAATAGTTCAGAAACTCCTGGAGACCACAGACAGGTACTCTCAAACCAGCTGTCCTAATCTCTGCAGAAATGCCTTTTTTTTTTTTTAATCCCCCTGTCCCACTCCTGTTGCCTCCTAAAACTCTTATGTGAAGTGATGTGTTAAGGGTGTCAATTCATCATGGCCTAAAGTTTGTGAGAATTGGAGTATCTAATGTCAGTTCCCAAGAGAAAAGTCATATTTGCACATACAGGGATTTTTCCAGTTTTTGTCTCATTCATCCTTATTGAGATCTCTGGAGCATCCTGTAAATGTATTTTCTCCTCCAGTGCTTTCCTTCAAGTTGTGGAATGCCACGTAAAACTGTGTACACAGTCTGAAATGTACAGAGGTCTGCACAGTAGTCAGCAAGCCATTTGAGAGATCCTGTCCGGCCTGAGAGTCACTAAGTAGTCAAGATTGTAGCAAGACAGACTAAAGGTCTCTAGAACTGTGTGTGTGGTGTGACTTTCATCACTGTAGCTTGCATGTACTCAGTGTATCATGGTGTAGTTTTTACCTAGAGGCCCCACAGCAGATCACAATTGCATTATGCTAAACATGGTATACACACAATAGCACTGCCCCTGCCCCCAAACAGCTCACAAAAATAGACACGACAGCCATTTTGTAGATGGGGAGTGAGGCACAGAGTAAGTGACGTGCCCACGGACAAATAGGGAGTCTGGCTGATCCAGTAATTGAATGTTGATCTTTTGAGACCTTGCTCTAGTGCTTTAACTACAAGATCAGTCTTTGAGGTGTCCCCTCTAGGGTGGAGGCACATCAGGAGACTGTGTTGAGAAGCTTTCTCTAAAAGTGCTGCCCCTGCTGGCCGTGACTAAATAAAGAACTTTCAGCATCTTTCATTAACACAGATTAATAAAACCAAACTACCAAAAATTGAGCCTAGATTCAAGCCATGGTAATAGTACAGCTATTGCAGTACATATTATAGTACAGATAGATATGTTCAGCTTCTGCTGTAGCATTGAGGTGTAACTTTTACTAATTGGTCAAACAAGGTCTGTATTTAAGCCAGAATGGCCACTGAGAGCAAAAAAAAAACAAAACTTTCCTTCCTGTTTAGGCCGGATGGACACCAGAATAACCTGCGGAGTGCTGCATATGAAGCTCTGATGGAAATAGTGAAAAACAGTGCCAAGGACTGTTACCCTGCTGTCCAGAAGACGACTTTGGTCATTATGGAGCGGCTGCAGCAAGTGCTGCAGATGGAGGTAGACAGAGGCCAAATTCGCTACCAGGGTCATAGGGCAAATATAATCCTCCGCGGCATAATCACTTTGCTGTATTCTGGCTTTAGTCTCTAGCCAGATGAGTTCTTCTGTTGATTGACTATATAGCAAGTATCTTTTGAGAAACGTGAAGTGGAACAAGCAAGTTTAAAGTTGCATTCTCTGGTCATAGCACTGCCATTGCTGTGGCATCTTAATGTCCATGCTACAACTGCAGAGACCTTTTTTCTAAGTGTTAAAAGAATCTGTTTTTGTTCTCCTACAGTCCCATATCCAGAGCACATCAGACAGAATCCAGTTCAATGATCTTCAGTCTCTACTATGTGCTACTCTACAGGTAAGCCACTTTCTTACCAGTTCTGACATCCATGGAGAGGAAATAGGCAGAATCTTATGAAAAGTTCATGCATCCCAAAGAGTGCACGCTTGCGGATGAAATTTTTAAAATGAAATGCACTCCTTACACCCGAGTTAGTCTGAAAGGGGCAGAGGAGCTTAAACATGTGAAAGGATGGAGCCTTACACAACTAAGTGCCTGGTTTAGAAACCAACAAAATACTCTTGTTTTTGTGGGACAGAGCACATCTCACCAGCAATATTTAAAGTAAAATATCTGCCATTTCACACTGGCTGTCATGTTAGTGTAAGATTTGAACAATCACTCACTTTTGTCAACACTCATCAAAGAAATTAACAGCTTTAATTTGTGCACTGCTGCTTGTGGTTGGAGTTCAGTACTCATTTAAATTTGCACTGAAATTAAACAACTTGGTAAAGAACACCTCACGTGTTTTGGGAGCATTAGCTCATTCCACTTGCTTGCCTAGTCTTAAAGGCTACTGAAAACTGCCATCCTTTTTCTGAGCCACTCTGGAAATCCATCAGACAGTCTTGCTGATATCATGTGATATCTGTCAGCATAGCTTCCTGCTGTCTGTACTGCAAAAGGACTGGAGCTATTGTGGGATCGTGCCTACTGTATATTTTCCAGCATTGCTGTAACTTTTCTAAAGTGCAGTTAATACCTCTGTTTATTACTGGAAAATATTAGCATATTATAAGCTTTAATGCACTTCTCCAAAATACTTTACAGTAGACGAGGATTCAGCATGCTCCATGCAGGATTCAGAAGCAGATCCTGCTCTCTTCTGTATGGTAACATTCCTAGAGGTGTGTTTGAACAATCACATACACTGAAATAAAAGCTGTCACTGAACATCCATCTTTATCTGAAACTCACTTTTTCCCCCTGTTTTTGTTGTGTGCTCATTATGGGTTCATGACTTCTCCCATTTCCATTAACATAAGAGTCTGAAATGATTTAACACCCTCATGTTCAAAAGCAAGTAGTACCAGCTGGGGCTCTCTGAAATTTGGAGAGAATGAAAGAAAGTTTCAAATCACGGATGCTAATAGTAAGATCCATCAGTCCCAGCAGAATCATAGAGGCAAGTCTGATGTCTGGGATCTCTCTGATCTCACTAGTATGAGATTAATCATCCCTTTCAAGCCGCTTCCAGTCATTTGCAGTCCGGTTTTAATCTTCTAAGGTATACTGTCAACCTGAATATCACATTTCTCTGAATTTCGTACTTACTGTAGCTACAATACTTAACATGACTAACTGAAAAATTAATGGAGAGCACTTTTCAGTTTTATTTGAATAATCTTTGTATGTAATCAGTTTCACTGTTTCTGGTGTGTAGGCAGTCATTTATTCCCTGCTGAAAAGATAAGCATGCAACATAAGAAATTACTTTAAAAATATTTGTACAAAGAATTTTAAGAAAAAGAGCAAGACCTACTATGTTAATGGTGAAACTCAAACTTTCTGAAGTGGGTCAATTTAAAAATTCAAGTTCAAAACATTCCTTGAAGTAGCATATGTGAAATATATTAGTTTAATTTTTTTGCCAAGCATGTGGAGGCAAGTGGTTAAAGGATCTTTGTGTCCTTCACTTGGTGGGTGTTGGGGCTTCTTGTTTGTTTCTTAAATAGTGAACTGCCAAAACTAAATTTGAGGTCAAGTTAAAGGTGGTGATAGGGAGAACTTTGCAGTGAAAAGAGAGAATAGTCGGGAAAAGAGGTCTTTGAGGAACCTGGTAGGAACAATACTTAGGAATGTTGTAGGAAACCCTGTTTTATAGCACTGATGGTAAAATGTGTCCTGTCTGTTAATACTATGGTGTACATGAAGCATGCAGGGCAACTGGAATTCCCTATCACTTCATGGAGCTACCAGCAAAATTCAATTACAATCCACAATTGGAAATAAAATTGCTAGGAGATTGTTACAATGGGAAATGGGCGATGTTAAAAAGGGATTGCTTAAGTCTAGCCATACATAATTCCAGTCATAAATTAAATGCCCAGAGAACAGCCTCTCTAGCAGGAAAGATAAACTCTGCTTGTTCTGTAGCTGGAAAATCAAGGCTAGATAAAATGAGAACAGCATTCTCTACTTGTACTGACAAAGCATTTTTTTGCAGCAATGATTTTTTCAGAGCAATAGTTGATCTTTTTTTAAAAGCATAGTACGGTTTTGATAAAACTGTAGTGTTCTGAGCTAGTGTGGAAAATTCAAAGGAAGAATTTAGCCTAATGTACATGGGAGTAGTGTATTACAATCTCTTCTTTTTTCCCCTTCCCCCAAACCTAGAATGTTCTCCGGAAAGTGCAGCACCAGGATGCTTTGCAGATCTCTGATGTGGTTATGGCATCTCTGTTGAGAATGTTCCAGAGCACGGCTGGATCAGGGGGAGTGCAAGAGGATGCCCTCATGGCAGTCAGCACCCTGGTGGAAGGTCAGTAGTGGAGACTGGGGGAAAAAAGTCATTTGCTTTATGCAGTGCGCGAACAGCTCTGTGGGAACAAATCAGACTTGTGGTTTTGTGATTGGCACTATGTCTATCCCTGACAGCTGCTACTGTTGATGAAGGCTTAACATATAACATCCTTTGCTAAATAGTTGAGTTTACGCAGATGCAAATTTAACTGCATAACTATTCCAGAATAACGCCTCCAGATCTGTGAAGGTTTGAGGCTATAGTCGGTCCAACAAATCAGATGACAGCTTGATTCTCGTAGACTGTATTTCTTGTGTGTGTGTTGTTTTCTGTAGATAACCTGGGTAGTGTGTGTGCTGAATAGGCAGTATATAGAACTTTCTCTTTATTTTTGTACAGTGCTTAGCACAATGGGCTGCTGGTCTCTAGATGCTATTGCAATGAAAATTAATATTCTGATTTACATTTGCTGTTATCTATTACTATTGATTTGTGTAGTTATGTCAGTGGCTGGTGTGTTTTTTGTCTTTAAAAACCACACCGTGCAGAGACTGAAATTCTTTTTCGTTGCAAATTTTGATTCTTACTAAAGTTTGCGTTGCAGCATACCAGACAGTTTTAGTGCTTCATTGTGATTCCTCTTTACAATGCTGTTGCTATGGCATGATATTGAGCTCTAGGAATGCATTGTGTTTTCAAACACTGTATGTTTGGATGTGAAAGTTGGGTGCTGTTAGAAATCCATATGTGATTTCATTGTTTGGAAAAACCGGTAATCTTTAAAGACCATGCTTGATTTGGAAATAGTTCTTGAGAGACAGGAGGCTGTAAAAGGACTTATTTGAATCTCCCTTCATGTTTCTGAGGCCATTAGTGTGGCTAGCTCATTGAGGGGCTGCTCTCCTGGGGCCTAAGCCTGTTTTTAGTGTAGAGGCATGTGTCTAATTGCTCTCAGAATACACGAGTCTGAAAATGCAGAGAAGTTAATTCTGGCTTCCTGGAGTAGCTGCTCTTAGAACAGGGTTGTGACTTTGCCTGGCAAAGTGGAGAATGATTTGTGACTACGCTTGAAGTGATCAGTATCCTTTGAGTGGAATCAATGGAATTGATTGGCCGGGTCTGCAAGTGAGGAAGAGGAGTGCCTGATTGCTGGGGATTGGTTGTGACCTTGGCTAACGGGCTGACTTGTGAATAAACAGTATGACGCCCTGTTGGGGCAAAGCCATTCTCCTTGCCAGCGGTTAATAGTAACTTGTGGGTTAATTTGTGATAAGGGGCGGGGGCAAGGCAGATATGTAATATAAAAGGAAGCCTTTTCTTTCACCAGGTAGTTAAGTGCTCTTTAAATACAAGCACCCCAAATATTAGTCTGCACTTGGGCCCCTCAGTTCTTCCATAGCTGAAATAGAAGCTGGACAACTGTTCCAAAAGGAGGATTTTACTATTGTCTCATTTATGCTGTGCCCCACCCCCACTCAACTTTAATCCTACAAAGTAGGACTTCTCAAACTGGTGTAGTGTGACCTGGCGCTGCCCCATGCATCCCCGCTGGGTGGAGAACCCCACCCAGGCTCTGCCATATATTTTGCCACGATCCCACTTGCACAGTCCTCTGCAGCCACAAAAATACCCAGGTATGTGTTGTCTGGGTAATT